>NC_053405.1:27367165-27479665 GCF_016859285.1 Xiphias gladius | reverse complement strand
ACTTTACTTTAAGTCTTTGTATTTAGCATTTATGAGCTGTATATCAACATTTAATGAATGGTTTATGAAACCCTTTAATGTAGTTGTAAGCAGATATAAGTGTTTATTAATGCATTTGTTAACAACTAAAAGTCCCCCTGTGGACACTCATAAGTGGAGGCTGGTGTATAAACCAATGGTAAAAAACCATTGTAGTAATAATGAATATTAAATAATTAATATGAATCAAAGTCTTCACAGGAGATGTTGTAATTGCTGCCGAAAACTGCATATTAATGAAATGTTCATGTAACTATTTATTAAAAATGAATACACTATAAATGCTAATAAATGCTAAATAGTGAAACACAAAGTAAAGTGTTACCCATTTATCATTTCTAAATTGATTTATTTCAGTGATATATGTCATATATTGAACTGTGCTAAAGTTTCAGGCACTGAAGGTAAAGTCAGGACATTCATAAATAATTCCACAAACAGTTTATGTTTATCAATTATCTTCATTCAAATTGTAGCAAAGAGAAAAAGACAAATCAAATCAATATTTGTTGTGACACCCCCCCCCCCCCTTGCCCTTAAAACAGCACTAGTTCTCCAGCACACAGCAATTCAAGGTACTTGGCAGGTAGGTTGTTCCAAACATCTTGGAGAACTTGCCACACTTCTTCTGTGGATTTAGTCTTTCTGTGTCTCCTTTGTCTTCATCTAATCCCAGACTGATTTGATGATGTGGGGATCAGGGCTCTGTGGGAGCCTGACGTCCTGTTGCTGGACTCCTTGTTCTTCTTGTTGCTGAAGATACTTCTTTAAGACTCTGGCTGTACGTTTGGGGTTGCTGTCATGCTGCAGAAGGAATTTGGGACTGATCAGACGCCTCCCTTCCCTGATAGTACTGGATAGAAAATAATCTAAACATCTAAAGTGCCTAAAACTTTTGCACAGTACCGTATATTATAGTTAGCAGGTATTTTGTATTTGTGACAGCTGAAACTTCAATCCAGTTTATCTTTATGTGATTGCAGTGGAAAGAAGGCATTAATTTATTTTTTAATAATAGATTAATTTATTTTCAAAGTCGAAAAAAATCACATATATAGTACTTACACAAAGTGTACTTGCTAATAAACAATTCCATGCTCAGGAAGTATTTAAATTCATTTGGCAGTACCAAATTTTGCCATTTCTAGCTGATCTTTCATGTATTTTAGCACTAGTTTTTATCCTGACTCTATATAAACTACATCTTTCCCTGACTTTGAACTTTGATTTTTTTTTTTTCTTTGAGATCAGGTTAAAGTGATTAGGAAAGAGAAAAAAGACTAATTTTAAACTATTTAGATCCACTCTTTCTGTGTCTGTGTTTCTGTGTCTCTCTCTTTATCTCTTTAATATCCCAGTCACTCATTTCTGGATGGCTGGGATATGCTTTTATGTTGAACAGCTGCAAATGGATTTTCCCTAAACCCATGGTCCAGAACAGAATTATTATCATTACACACATAACGCAAAGTTGTTTTTGTCATCTGGCACTCCGTTGATGCTGCTTGTTACATTCTGATTATGGTACACCGCCGCTCTCTGCCACCCTCTGCTTCTTTAATGCGTCATGCTGCTGATGTACAAAATGTTAAGGCCACTTGCTCTTTCTGTAAAATGGGATGAATGACTAAACTCCACTCTGTCTGTGAAAGGAAGATTCTTTCAGAGAAGAAAGTTTTAGCAGTATGCTCATCTGTGTATTGTTGTTTTGGCCTTTGGGCATTCAGCGTGTTTTTTATTTTAAAAACAAGAAACCAAAGCTCAACGTTAACTGTAACATGGCCTCTTTCAAGGAAGAATAGCCTCAATACACTCACTGGAGAAGATTATCTAGTAGCAGGCTTTTAAGTCCAAGTCCAGGGCCATTCTGTGTAGCACACGGGATTTTGTAGATTGAGAGATATTGAGTGGTAAGCTGAGATCTCAAAATGATTTGACTCCCTTCTTATCATAGCAGACAAAGAAATTAAATATTGATTCCCAGTGTGGCACAACAGGCTGAAATTACCCATTTTCTCTGCTCTCTCTCACTCCTTCCTCCCTTCTTACTAGTGCACTAGTGTGTAGTACAGTGATAATGTACTGTATCTGGTTGCAAGAGAGGAAAAGGAGAGAAGAGGCCCTGACTTTAAATCTTTTCTCCAGCTGATGTAATTATAGCTTATCTCCATATACTGTAGGATCTTACTTTGTAACTTAAGTTGCCAATTTTTTTTCTTTTTCCCATTTAAATTTATATGTGGCACTACTCCTCGTATTCCCAGTCACACATAGCTACAGACTGTTATGTAGGGCAGCAGGAGATGTGTATGCATGGAAATAATATTGACGATAAGGACCAGAGCTTTATGATGATCACCAGAAATCTGGTGAGAGCTCTGAGAAAATGGAAGGTGTAAAATAAACACTCCAAATGTGAAAATAAATTATATATATGTATGAATCCTTAATTATAAAAGTGACACTGACTAATTCTTGAAACTGAAGACACTTGTCTGTTCTTTTAACTCTTTTGGACATTTTTCAAAGCAGATTTTGTTTGTTGTAATGAAACTAAAAGATATGTTCCTGGCATACCATAACTATAAACAGGAAAAAAAAAAAAAATCAACAAAATGGTTACAGTCTACACCGACCAGCCACGACATTAAAACTGGTAATTGGTTGAAATGTTGTGGCTGATTGGTGTACGTGGTTTGTTGTGAATGTGTGCCTGGACTACTGTTAGATTATTGTAAGTTTCATGCAGGCAACTGGAGTTTGTGTCCTGTTACAGACCTGACTTTGACATCTGTATATTCAATAACCCCAACTACGATCCTTCCCTATCCTCAACCCTAACAAGACTAGGTCCAAACCCAGTATGTAGCTGGACCGCCCTTTATCTGTTTGCCTCTCTCTCCTGCTCACATATACAGTATTTTAAGTCAGCTGACTAATGCTGTTCTCATTTACATGTTTTTCTGTTTCTTTTGTCAGACAACCATACAAGCATGGAATAGGGACTGAAATGCAGCCCATTAGGACTAAATGTTAATCAGCAGTCACTTCCAAGCCATTTCCAAGCTGCTGCTCTGCTCTGCTAAAATCCAGAGTTTATAACCGTGACTTTGTCTGACAAAAATCACCATAGACATAAGTTAAACACCATGGCTGTGCTGTGGTTTCAGTTATATTTACTTGTAAAGTGATCACTCAGAGAGAAAGTTAGAAGCTCATTCATGTATATGACAGCTGCCGTGCGGTCTATTTAGTGAGATGCATACAGAGGTGTGTCTGCGGAAGGAAAGCCCGACCTCATGCTTGCGGGGCCTAACTGGCGACTCTCTTCTACAGAAAGTAGCTAAGGTTTGTCCAAAAAGTCGCTAGATTTGCCGCTAGGCACTTTTGTGAAGAAAAGTTGCTGGGGTGTGAAAGGTTGGTAAATCTAGTAACAAAGGTGCTATGTTGGCAACATTGTCTATAAATATAAATGGTCCCCTGATGTCTCAATAGAAAATGTTTGCACCAATTCATTTTGAAAGATCAACATCCAATGGGGAAACTCTGATGCCTCGCCAGGTGACCAATAGTGTAACTTCAGCACTCAGGCACACAGCATTCGGCTGACCAATGGTGTAACTTTATCACTCACTCACTCACTCACCTGCTCACTCACTCACTAACTCAGTCATGGACATTCATGTTCATACTGCTGGCCCCGCTATTGTGGTCCAGCCAAAATGAAACATCATTGAAAGCAACGCAAGTTTTTAAATATCAACATTCTTCTAACACGAAAGGGTTGTCAACACTAGAAGAAATCAGCTTCTATGGGTCTTGAAAAAATGTATCCATTCCGAGAAATGGATGATGATGAGTTTGGAGAAACAGGATCATCAGACTGTCTGGGTAACAATTTACCTGAACTAAGAAAAGCTGAACTTGAGAACTTTTTACTTTACAGAACATAAAATATATGAAAACGAGAATGACATTGATGCGGAGAATCACTGCTACGATAACAACAACTGCAACTGTGAGTATTATACAGATAAACAATTTAAAAGCAATGTAATAATGGCCAGTATATTGTCAATAATACACCTCAACAGTATAAGTCTTTATAGCAATTTTAAAAAAGTAAGGGACTATCTGAGATCATTTACCATGTTTAATGTAATTGCTGCATCCGAGACTTGGCTCAGTAAAGAGAAGGGAGCTGATGTGGAACTTGAGGGCTATGAGCTATTTACTATGAATAAAACAAACAAAAAGGGAGGAGGAGTTGCCCTGTTGATCAATATGACTTCAATTGCAAAATAGTAGACAGAATGTCAACAAAAATAGAAAATATCACGGAATGTGCTAAGGTAGAAATTAATGGAGGAAATCTAAGAATATAATAAAAAGCCGTGTATATAGCCTATACCTATCTTGACACATTTAATGATAAGATGGTGGATATTTATGATGAGATGAATGACAAAAAGATGGTCTTTGTATGTGGGGATTTTAACATAGAGTTGTTAAACCAAAATAAACACAAAAAGAATTGAGACTTTATGGACACAATGTAGAGCATAAGTTTATTTCCTAGTAACTTAAAACCAACCAGAATAACAAGTGACACAGAACAACGGAGGCCGTTGGGGCTCTTAAGGGGGACTTAAGGAAGCAAAGCTGGAATGAGGGTTATTTAATTAATGATCCAAACAAAGCATATGATGAATTTCTGTCCGTTTTTACCAACGTATATGACAATCACTGTCCTATATGAACACAAAAGAAACACATATATGAAGTTCTGGATCACTAGGGGGCTAGCAAACACCTGTAAAAATAAATATTTATAAGCAGTTCTTAAAACATAGATATAAAAAATATAGAAATTGATAAGTATAATGAAATTTAATAAGAAGGATTGTTACAACAAATTACTGGAACAGCATAGAAGCTATACACAAGGTACATGGAAAGTGCTTAACAGCATAATTAAAAAGGACACAGGAAAATCTGATTATCCAAATCACTTTATTAAAAATAATTAACCATACATAAGCAAAACAAAAAAGATGAATTTAATGAATACTTTGTGAATGTTGTCTATAATTTAGCAAATGAAACTGTGGACCCAATGATGAGGGAGGATGTAGATTATGACTTGATTGATATGAATACAAACACATGTTTCTGAAGAGAATTGAAGAGAAGGAACTAATTGATGTGATTAACAATTTTGAGAATAAAAAATCCACTGGTTGTATTGATACTGACATGACATTATTCAAAAACATTATATAATGTATAATGAAACCACTGACTCATATCTGTAACAACTCACTCCAAACAGGCGTATTTCCCAACAAAATGAAAATAGCAAAGGTCTTTTCTATCTACAAAAATGGAGATAAGTATTCTTTTTCAAACTATAGACCAATCTCTCTCCTTCCACAGTCCTCAAAAATTTTAGACAATTTTGATAATAGATATCATCATGTGCAAATAAACAATGATAAGTCTGAATAGATAAGAGTCACATGTTAGGTTCCACAAGGTTCAGTTATGGGTCCAAAGTTGTTTTTATTGTACAATAATGAGAGTTGCAGTCTGTCCAAATTGCTATTTTGTTTTGTTTGCACGTGATACATATTAATTTTGTTCTGGTAAAGAGCTTGAGCAGCTTCTGGATACAGTGGAGACAGAATTGAAAAATTTAAAAAGACGGTTTGATAACAAGAAGTTTTCATTAAATTTAAACAAATCAAATTTTACAATATTTGGATATCCAAAAAAATCGATATTGAAGTTCAAATCAGGATATATCATGTTGGAATAAAAAGAGTTTATGAAAATAGATTTTTGGGAGTTTTTATATACCACAACCTATGCTGGAAAACACATATAAATCATGAAAAGACAAAAATATCTAAGTCCATTGCGATATTGCGTCAAAACAAGAGACATTCTAAATCCAAATCATTACATATCTTGTACCATTCTTTAAGAGTTCCATACATTAGCTACTGTGTGGGGGTTTGGGGAAACACATACAAAACAATCACAGATAACTTTTACTATATATATATATATTAACTTTATACTACAGAAAAGAGTTTAAGAAAAGAGTTGATTATCATGAACCAAACAACATATCATTTATAAACTCACATGCTCTCAGATTTAGAGATTTTGGGGACTTCCAAACTCTACAACTAACGTATAATGTAAATTTTGAGATGCTTCTAGACTGTATCCAGAGGTTTTTTTTCAAATTAGAGCAAGTCAGTATGAACTATGAAAATTGAGCTTATTTACAAAAACAAAGATTAGAACAAATGCAAAAAAAAGATGTAAAACAGTTAAAGGTGTTAATTTGTGGGATAGTTTTGAAAAGGAAATTAAACTGTGTAATACACTAAATAGATTAAAAATATTTAAAAATAAGATGATTCAAAAATATGAAACTGAGATATGGACACTATTGTGTTGGAACCTTGTTTTGGCACTTCGGCGTACATATAACATACATATATAAAAACATGTATATACAGTGGGGTCCAAAAGTTTAAGAGCACTTTCCCATGACCGGGAAAGGGGTGTGATCATCATTTATTTATTATTTATTTACATGAGTGTTTGAGTTGTGTAAGTTGAAAATGAAGAAACTGAACTACACTAAACTAAACTGAACTGCTTATATCCACAATGTTGTTTTTTCGGGCAGTACCAAGTACTGATTGCTGGGCCTTTAGGTTGAGCCCCCTCAGCACAACAGTCCAATACTGGATGCATTACTGAACATATATATGGAGGGAAAAAATCGCACTTAGTATACAACACCATTCTTGTGCCATCCATCAGAGTGTACATGGTCCATACTCCTGCTACAGAGAAAACCCTGTATACTGATCACTAATTTGATTTGCTGAATGGCCTCATCTATCGTGACTAACAGTGTAGTGTTTTTCACTGACCCTGGGAGAAATTACTGCACGTTGTTTTAACTTGTTCACTCATGGATACAAGGAGGACAGTCAGTGTTTGTCCAATAGCATACTTGCTTGCAAATTGGATTGCTTAGTGTTGGCAGTGCTGTTTCTCCTCACAGGCATTCATGCAAATCGAGTTTCAATGAAGTTTATCCAACATCTCGGTTCAGCAGCAGTGTTCCAGTAGAACACACAACCGGCAAATACAGGGGTTGTAACATGCAGTTATACTTGATACAATTAAAGCAACGGCTGCACGGTGTAATCCTGTTCAATATGAAATTCAATGCAACAAAATCAAACTAAAAACTTAAAAATGTTCATAGAGTTGAATTCACACCTCTTGCACAGATTATGAACAACACTGTAAAAAACTGACATTATAAGCTTAGAATTGTGTGGCAAGTATATATAATTGGATTGAATTAAATTGTACAGATTTGGCTTTGATTGTGTCCAGTCTTTGTATGTAGGTTTCAGTAAAGGCAGCCTGCGTTCATCTGCCTCTTTGGTGCTAAGCAACACAAGTGTGGACTGGAGTAACTATGCTTTCATCTTGAGTCAGATTTGATCCATAAATCTGATGATTTATGATATAATTAGGTTATTTAAACGGCGCGAAATCTCCTGGGGGCACATGGTATGATGTGTCAAAATTACATACTATATTATTTTAGAGTAATTTATAGCAATATTTAAGTTCAAAGCAAATCATTTTATGTTTTATTGCTTATTAGTTCGCAAAGTTGTACAATTACCAAAATAGATTCTTCAATAGTTAAACCTCTAACTCATGTATTTACAGAATCTTTTTCAACTGAACTCAAATTGCAAAAGTATTCCCTCTTTATAGATCTGGGGATTAGAGGTCATTTTATAATTATGGATTATAATTATTACATATGCATGTTGGCTTTCATGTCAAAAAGTTAAATATATAGAGTGTCAGCATGTGACAGTGTTTTTAAATGTTGATTATTCCAGGACACAGTAGTTCCAAATCCCAGTTCCCTTCACAATCAGCCACAGGTCAGGTGTGAGCCCAACAGATCCAGGTCTCTCCCATCCCTTATAGACAGTAAGATTACAGAGGTGGCCAAACGAGTCTTTAATCTCACTGAAAGTGTCTATCATTAAGTCATTTAGGTTAATTAGCTGATAATGATATGGCATTTCATCATGAGTTACCTATTATATACAGGTTTGTTCACTTCTTCACTTTTACCTTAGGAAGATCCTTTTTGGCCGAATCTCTATGTCAGTCATGTCCACATGAAATAAAAGTAATATTTTTTTTTCATGAGCATAAATTGCTTTTTACTTTTCCAATTCTGTTCATCAGAATAAACGAATGACCACGACAGGTTAAAAGGTTAATACTGTTGCAAAGACGCACACCGTTAGCTTGAATATTTACATAATAATGATATACTGTGTTTATAGCATTAAACATTAAACATGTTAGCATTACACACTTAAGGCTCTCTGTTGACACAGAATCAATATAAAACGTATGCTGCTTTAGATTTACTCCAACAAGTACAAACTCAAAACAGTTGCTTAAGTACATGGGAAGAAGTAAATGTTACTTATTGTGTTGAAACCGTGTTAAAAAATATTGTTGTGATTCCTAATACACTCATTATGATTTCAAGACGGTAATATATCTTACTGTGTAAGAGCAAATGCTCATAGGTTAAGGTTGCTCGACATACAATAGCATCGGATTCACCGTGATTTCCCATCTCGACTCAGCTTGGTCTGACTTGTGCTGAGAAATTTCTTGATAGATGAGTGTGATGAGCAATAAGGCTAATTACCCAGGATATTCTAATTTCCTCTAAACAAACCGTTTATTTAAAAGTCATCTTTTCCTGTGTGTGGATTTAAACACTACAGGCTTCATGCACCACTCTTTCCATGAATTCCAACTAAGAGGCAGATGTAAGTAAAAAGAAAGCTGAATATTCTAACAAGAGTATGTCTGATCTGTGCAATTCCCCTTTATGAATATCAATCAACTTCTAAATTGTGCACACATGAACAAGCATTTATCCCCACTCTGTTAACTCCCACAATTAGCGATAAGTGGGTAATGAAATGTCGTTCATGAATATTGATGTTTGTGTAAATGTTTTTGTCCTGCTAGCCTTTTAGTGGGAGTAAATCAAGAAGTGAAAGATTAAAAAGAGAAATTCTGTTGTGTCGTTAAAGTGCATAACAGGAGGTTGAGGCAAAGTTAAAGGTATTATTTACAGGCTTTTGTTCGGTTAGAGTGGGAACATGTCACAGCAGCAGTTAATGTTCAGAGAGCAACAGCCTTTGAAACAAGACTGAGTCAAAACCTAGTATATGGCTGGGCCAAAGTATGGTCAATTTGCAAAAGTGAGGACATAGTTGAAAACTGTTGTGGAACCACTGTAGACAACTACTTTCAATGGAAAGTCGCTAAAGTCAACTTGAAAAGTTGCTAAATGTTGCTAGACGACTTAATAAACAATTAGCATAGTCATGATGTCATCGTGTCATATTTGCATTCTGCCTATTGTCAGCCAGTTTCAGCCCTTTATCTTTTTGCTTCTGTCCTACGCTCTGTGCTCATATATACAGTATTTTAATTCAGCTGAATTCCCATTAAAGCTGTTCTCATTTACATGTCTTTCTGTTTCTGTTGTAAGACAACGGAGCTATAAGTCACTGAAACGTGGCCCGTTTAGACTACACATTAATCAGCAGTCAATTTGTGCTTTGTGTTTGGGCAAATCATTCTCCGAGCATACATCAGTCCTTGATATTTAAATGTATATCATGCAAACAAGTGTGGCTTTTCATTCGTTTCTTTTTATTCTTTCTAGGGGGCAATTATATATAGCATGACTCCTAGAAATTACATCTATATACAAGTACTTTGAAACTGCAATATGTTTTGAAGGACACATAATGCTGACCGGATTATGTTTACTATTAACATAATAAGGAAATGTTGTTAATTTACATATTCGGCAAGTCACAAATATGATGTTCACTGACAGTGTATTTTTTCCCATCAAAATATCTGATCTTGCTTCACAGTATCTATATATATTGACTACAGCATTACTTAACTTTTTTTATGGCTATGTTTAGGCCCTCACAGCAATTGGTTAAGTTTACAGAAAGATTGTGGTTTGGTTTAATACAAAAAAAGTTCAGAGTAACTTCAGATTCAATGTGTTTATATACATTTAACCAAAACCACGATCTTTCTGGTACCCTAACCAAAGTACCTGTTACTTAAATCTAACCACATATGGGAATCTAGACATGAACCTCAGTCTCTGGAGTCACAGACCTGAGTTTTGTATGCCCACCATCCATCCCACATATATACGTGTGTGTGTGTGTGTGTGTGTGTGTACGTATACATATATATATATACATATGTATATATATATATATATGTGTACGTATACATATGTATATGTGTATATATACACACGTATGGATTTGAGGATGGGAGCCTATGTTTCTGATTAAGAAAACTCTTTGGACCATTTCAGTTATAGTTTATACAGGAAGCGCTGCTACTGATAAATTGATCCAGTTATATTACTGTAAAAAGAGCACTTCAGGGAACTTAAGTATCTAGTTGCAGGAGATACATGGAAGGGTTAAGGTTTGAAAACAATGTCTTTGTTTAGGTATATACAATATTTTCCAGTACATCAACACATCTGCACACACAGACAAAAATAATAAAAATCCTTCTGCTTAAATAAATGCTGTGAATTCCCAGGAAACACCAGGATCTCAGTTTCATGTATTTAAGCCTTATTGAAACCTCTAACGCTGTTAAAATGATAAACATGCAAATGCAATAAGTGTCCAATGGACAACGCATTGTTCTTTTGATATTATAAAGCTATAAAGAGTCAATAAAACATCAGCCAGGAGCTGACGTTTCAGGCAGTTGTAGCAAAGTAACAGGAGAAATCAAGCAAACCCAATAGTAGAGGATAGAAGCTAAATTTTATCTGTAACTAATTTAATTCATTTAAATGGCAACATCTTGTTAACCTCTGGGCTGTTTTACTATATTAAATCTGAGTCTTTCTCCTTCTTCTCTTTCCACCAGTAAATTCCTGTCATCATATTGTGGTTTGCTTTCTCTTCATCTTTTTTCCTCTCTATTAGAGACAGTTGCTGAGTTGCATTCGTGGTGGGAACTGCCCTGGACCCAACGTCACTTCACTGCAGTTGCCTGGAGATGTGAGTTTCTTCGCCAACCAACTGGCTGTTCCCACCATGGAGTTTGCCTTCGAGCAGACCAAAGCAGAGGAGGTATGCTTATACATATATACCAGACTCTTTTACTTCTACTGCTTTCATTTTGCCTACTGATGACCCTTTGTTATCAGACAAACCTCTCATTGGCTCAGTTGAATTTTATGCTAAGGTTTATGGCCAGAGAGCATAAGAGCTATTCTAATACATGCAAGATAAAGTCACTTTATCTTTTTTTCTCAGTTTCTGACAGAAGGCTGTGAATGGATTTATTTTGGATAAACTGCTGAGTTTGCCATAGGCCACCACTTGTTTATCTTCAGCTCTTAATTGGAAGTGAAAACTTTTTTGGTGAAGACACACACACCTCTCTGTGGGTATCATATGTTGAAGAAAATGTCATCTTTAAAGACAAAGACACCTACAGCATGTCACTGCAGTAATTTGTCCAGTTCTGACACATTGGGGATTGGACGTGATAACGTTCATCAGTAGCCTAAAAGACTAATTGTATTATTTTTGCAAAATGGATTATGTCTCCGTACAAGCAACAAATACACATCACACAGTTTACAAATTATGCATGCTCCCATTTACTTCCATTAAAAATGCAGTATTGATGTTTGTTGTACTGCCTTGGGGTGGAAACGCAGAGATTTAGCCCCAGCCAAGTCAGCCCACTCAAACTTAGAACTTCTGGCTAGGACAGCAACTTTGAGCTTAATTAGTGCGAGAGATCTTCATGATGTTTATCCGCCCTCAAGGCATATTCACAACCAGAAAATAATAGGTAGTGGAGGGTGAAATCCACAGCACTGGCTTTATTTAGGATGGGAGACAAAACCCAAATTGAGTTAAAAACAGTCTTATTTATAAATATGCTTGACTGTGTTTGGGGAAAGTGCTGTATACATATATTAGCATTATCTTAATAGTATTTAGACTGAACTACAATGGTAATTGGGTAATTCCATTTCCAGGGGAATTTTATTTCTTTACTGAAACTTTAGGAAAGCTGAGAGAAAGAGAGAGTAGAGGTAATGCAGGTTCTACATGGACCTCATCAGAGGTGGAAAGTAACTGAGTAAATTTACTCATGTTCTGTGCTAGTAGAATTTACAAGGTACTTGTACCTTACATGAGTAATGTCCATTTTATGTTACTTTATTCTTCACAACATTTCAGAGGCAAAGGTTGTTCTCTTTATTCCACAAGATTTATTAGATAACTTTAGGTAGCAGTTACTTTGCTAATTCACATTCTGATTAATTAGGCAAAATATAATCAACAAATAAAATATAATGTATTATTACAGATTAAACTGTCCAGCAGTATGTAAAGTACCTCAAATAAACCCCACCATTACCAGCTGCAAGATTAAGGTAATGTATATATGAATGCATCAGTAATTATAATCAATTAATATTATGTACATTATTCCGAAATGGGCCATTCTTCATAGTGAGTACTTTTACTTTTGGTCATTTATATATATAGTATATTTCAATGTTTATACTTTTGTACTTTTGCTCAAGAAAAATTTTGAATGCATGAATTGCACTTGTAACAAAGTATTTACACACTTTGATATTGTACTTTTACTGAATTAAAACATTGGAGTACTTCTATCAGCACTGGACTCAGTTCATCCACAAGGAGAGATGGACAGTATGTTGTGTAAGAATCAGAAGCCGTATTTATCAAGGATCTCAGAATTGCTCCTAGGAAGCACGCTGAAAGTGAACCTAGGACTAAAAACACTCCTACCTCAGAATACAGGACTTGAGAGTTCTTTGTGAAGCTTCCTGCATTGACTTTAATATGACTTTCAGCAAAGAAAAGGTGCAAACTAGAAATTAAGTAGACAGGCTCAAACTGGGCGCTTTGCATTTCATTTGCGATGGGTTAACCCTGAAAAAATGGGGGTACCCATTGTAACATTTCTTTGTGTAGGCTTTATTTTATATAGACAAATAATATTGGTGAATAGGTTATATATGCAAAAATTTGACGGCAAAATAAAATAAGGAATTACAGTAAATCTCATAATGATATTAACAAATTACCCATTGTTTTAAATTGCCTATGCCACAGCTTACATGTAGGCTATTATGCAATATTGCACATCAATATTGTTACATACCCTCTATGGGCTTAGTTTTGGCCTCATTAGTTTAATTACAAAGATTTGTCAGGGACCAAGACTAGGTAGATACAAACCTGCGGGAAACCTCAATTGAAAATAAGGAAATGATCGTCTCTTTCATTGGCCAAATTCCATTTTAACTTCCTCTTAACCTATTTGCCCTTACAATAGGCTGTGAGGCCCTCAGTTACTATATTCTCTTCATGCCATAAAAGGTGAGTCAATTTTGCCAAAACTCTACCTTTCAATAACCTCACTGTCAATAAAGACCTCTCCTTCAATAGAATGCATGCACATGTCCTCCTAAATGGCATTTCCTGGCAACTCCTAACAGGTTAGGACACAAGTTAAAATCTAATTAACAGCACAGATAGGACATATTTCCTAAGTTTAAAAAGTTAATAAAATAATGTTATGTCCAGGCCTACAAGCAGGACCAAAAATGTACCACAGAACCCAGTCAGGACTGATTTCCTACTCTGAAACGCTTGATTAATCAAACCTAGGTCTATATCTTAGATTATGAAGTCAACTGTCAGGAGAATGAACAATAGTGTGAATAAACAAGTGGCCATAAACAAGAGTGTGAATTATACAATGACAGTGAGGGGTCAACTTTTTCTCCAGGGCGTAAAGGGAAGCCAGTACAGCGCAGGCTCATGCTCCAGTGAACTTAAGTTTCCCAATCCTTACAGTATCTTGCTTGTTTAACGTAATGTCTGCAGTCTGTAGATGATAAATCACAATTAATTACACCAGCTCATGGGGCATGTACCACACAAAACCTTTTGTAGTCAGGGGTCACCAACAAAGTATTCTGCCGTTGTTGTGTGTGTAAGAGTCAAACACACACAACAACAGCGGACCATCATTTCCGCTCAAACAGAGCCACACAATGCTGTACCAGAGCCACTGACAGCTAGACACTATCAACATGCCAAAGAGGTAGGCAGATGTGTAACTACCATACAGCATCTAGGTCAAAACATATCTCTCCAACAACTAATCCTCCACTGTCTCACTGCTCATGACTGAGCTCCAGTGTTAGCTAACTTTAATAACATTAGTATTAATATATGACATTTAATATTGGTAATGAAATGCCAAGCCAACATTGGATATGAAAGAGCTTGCTATCAGCAAATTAGCTTTAGCTAGCTAACATTACTTAGCTAAACAGTAACTTAAGGCAAAAGTTATAAAGTAGCTAACATTAGCGTTCATCCATAGACACCTGACACAATTTAATTCAGAAATTCTGAAGATAAGAAAGTAAAATGTATTTTAAAAAGCTAGATAGCTAGCCACTTACATTAACCTACAGTGGCTCCATTGGCTTGAGTCACTCACGTTAACATAGACTTTAAAGACAACGCGAGCCACCGTAGTGATGGTAGTGAGGCAAGCAAACGAGACGTTCAACTAATATCAAGGTTAGGAAATGGTATGGTCCACTTTAGGGGTGTTTGAAATCATATTTCGGGATTCTTCCAGGCATGAATATGGGTAATATATTGTAATATTTACAATTACGGGGGATAAGGATATATACATTTTTCAACCTCTGAACTTTTGTAGTTACCTTTTTTTTGCGAGGGTCCATGTCTTAATTCGGGGGCTCAGACGCCCCGAATCCCCTCCAAAATTTGAACCCTGGAAAAGTGAGAATAGGTATTAAAAGGAGTGAGTAATACTGTATTTGATAAATAACTAATAAATAACTAATAAACTTAATTGAACTTGCCTCACCCACAACTCTTTCCTCTTGACCTACAGTGACCTCTTATAGATATGAGGTTGAATTTTCTCAATGTAGAGTTGCGTAGTTGTGTAACAGATATGTAGTGAACATCCTCCATCAGTGATCATTTAAGCAGGAGGAGAGTTTTTTTACAATGTGTGGTCCAAAAAGTCAATTTTTAAAGTCAGATGTCTTAGCTGACAGCATAATCATTATTAATAAAACTATTTTTATCAGTCCGTATTGTTTCGGTCAAAACGAATGACACAAATGGAGCTCGAAATGCCAACAAAACTGTCAGTTTGTGAAATATTTAGCCCAATTTACCCTCAGTTATTTTTAACAGTCATATCTGTCATATTTTTAACAGTCTTTTTCTTTCTCCCACACACTGAACACAGATTGTATTCTGCTCTTTGGCTTTCTCACTATGACACATTATCAGTGTTGTCATGGTGAATGGCCCTTATTTTAAGGAGGAGGGAGCAGAGCTGCGATACTGTGCTTAATTTTTCCCTACCCAAAAGAAACCTGCTGTATTCAGACCATAGAATTTAGGCAATGGTGGGAAGTAACTAATTAGATTTACTCAAGAGCTGTACTTAAAGTAAAATTTTAAGGTACTTGTACTTTACTTGAGTGTATCCACTTTATATTATTTATATTATTATTGTACTTTGTACTCCGCTACATTTATTTGAAAGTTATACATACTATTTACTTTTCACATTAAGATTTTTACATAAAGAAAAAAATGCATGGTAAACCTATAAACTACAATGTATTGTTAAGATTAAACCATTGTTCTAAACCATTTGGCTTGTGACTTTTGATACAAAAAACTGTGCGCCCCTTGTCATGGTATAGATGTTTATGAGCTGTCTACAAGGAGAGTCACTTTAAAATACACCATCCCACACATGGGATATTTTGGCCTTGATAGCACTTCTTCAGGTGTGTTTTGGTCTCTGCCGGACTCAATCTTCCCATATAACTGCAACAGCTGTTAAAAAAGAATTGGTACAGACTTGTGGATATGACTTTAAAGTGTTTCCCACATAAAAGGTGCTACTTTACAGGCCTTATAAAAAAGGTGTGGCAAATAACTTAAATTTCTATCATTTTTGTGCCTCTGCAACTTTGGTCCAGTCTTTCTTATAGTCATTCTGACTTCTTGGTTGTAAAATATAAAGAGTTACCTTTCAAAGGGGACCAGGGTTATGACTGTAATCAAAAGGATGGAAAAAAAGTAACGTTTTTATTTTGGGTACAATGTTTTCAGGCTCGTGCATGAAATTGGGGTTGTCTGGTAACAGGCAAAACTTTGGAGTTGGTGTCAACTGTTTGGGGTCCAAAGAGGTAAAACTCACAAATAATTCACAAAAAGCAAGGGTTAGAGAAAAGTTAAAAAAAATAAATAAATAAAAAACAGGTTTGTGTAGCATTTTTTTTTCCCTTTCATTTCCCCTTAATCATCTTATGACCCCACACATTTAGCTTGTGACCCTTCAGGTGGGCCTGACCCCCAGGCATCGAACCACTGGACTGAACTGCCTAACTGTACAGTATGTAAAGTAGTTAAAGTAGATCCACCATGACCAGCTACAACAAAAAAAAGCATCAGTATAAATAATCTAATAATGTCATTAAAGTCACAGATAATATTTTACTGATAGACCGTCTGTTCTTTTACTTAAGTAGGATCTTGAATGCAGGAGTTTAACTTGTACTTGTCTTTTCACATTGCTATGTTGAAATTTTTACGTTACGTTACGTTACGTTACGTTACGTTACGTTACGTTACGTTACGTTACGTTACGTTACGTTAAGTTGCCTTACGTAAAGGATCTGTATACTTCTTCCATCGCTGCTTGATGTAGATGGAACATGTTGAGGGAAAGCTGCTATGTCAAAAAAGTTAATAACAACAGTTCAAAAAATAAAAGTCTGAGACTACCTTCCCATGGGAAAGGGGTCTCAGATGTTTAAACATGGCAGTTCCCTTCATTGTACTGTAGGTCATCATCAGAGTGAACGGAAAATAGGCGGGGTGTGGGAGAACTTGGTGAAGTTGACCACCAGGCAGGAGTATTCTGGACTTGACACTAAAGGCGCGAGAAGAATATCTGACATTCCCTAATCTTTGCTGTTACTTTGTTCAGGGCCGCATTCCGGTTCAGGTAGTGATAGCATAAAATTAATAGAGCCAGAAGAATCTTGATATTGGCATGTACTCTCTTTAGACTATAAATATAATCCTCCAAAAATGTAAGGACCAGGTCGATATCTACCCTCCTACCATCTGTGACATCCTTAAACTTCTCTTTGACAGCAGTGCTGTCCGAAACATAGCAGAGCTTAAAAGACGGATCTGCAAAATGACTGCTATCAGTATATCTATCCACCAGAGCAAAAACAAATTGTGTTTTCCTGGCTTTATCTTTAATTTCTTCTCCCACTACATCAGCATAGAGACCCATGTGCCAGTAAACACTGTGCTGTTTGACAGGTTGTAATTCAAATCCTTATTGTGATTGTTGTGTTCAGACAAAAGGCTCAATTCAAAAGGGACCCGAGGACACTGTGACCAGATCAAAATATAATATAATTAGAATCCAGGTGCAATCAACCTGAACAGAGAACACCAACACTAGCAGCATGATGTACCACCAATTAATTAGCAGTAATTATAGTAAAGAGTAGCAATATGTTATTTTTTCTGCAGTTGCTGTCCAAACTGATTAGACTAAATATAGTTTGGGTCTCGAATACTGGGAACCAAGAGGACTGGTGATGACCTGTAGCTCACAGCTGCTTGGTTGAAAATTTCCAACTACCGCAGCGTCAACTGGTTCAGTACATTTTGACCTTCTCCTAGGATATAGTGTAATAATAACATGCGATGTAACTAAAGAAAACCTTACACAACATCCACTGATTGACCTGCTTTTATGTTACTACTAACTAACTAGTTAATAATAATGAATATAACACTCCTAGCAATTGCAACGATATATTACATGTATAAAGTAAGAACACTACAGGGAGACACTGTATGTCCACAAATCTATACAAATTGTTCACATAAAGTTCAACTTTGACATGAAAATTCAAGCTGTTGACCATTTGAAAATCCTTTTGCCAATGCTGACCTTAGAGGAAACTCAGAGCCATAGGGTGCAAAACAAGAGATGCTATCATAGCTTATTAGCTGTGTTGCAACATCCACTTATATTTACTCTCCCCTGTAAAAACTGCTTCACAAAAAAAGGTAATTTTCCTGTGACCATGTATTGTACCTGTTAGGTGGTGTAAACCTAACATTAACTTGGTACCACCTAACAGTACCTGACTTGTTCTAGCACATTCCTGGCCGTATCTGGCCATAGCATGTCAGTGGTTAGCTCACTAGCTACAGTAGTTGGCAAAGTAGCAAAGTAGAGTAGTCGCATTTTGCTGTGCCACCTCCTGATGTTACTGGGCCTTAAAATGCATTTCTCTGATTGTTTATATGTCAAATTTTGAATTACTGTCATTGTCAAATGACTTTAATCTAGTTCCACCGGTCAGACAATAATTCCGTGTGATGTATTGCTTGCAGATGCTTTCCAGCCCACAGTGTGATTACGCATTACCCCAGTTTTCTGCTGAACAAGTGGCAGTGGAGTGGAAAGTAAGATACATATTCCACATACATCCCTAGATACGTCATTTTATGAATATTTGACAAGATGCTTTGAACTTGGCAGCAATTTAATCACACCACTTCTCCTGGAGCACATCAGGTCTTAATTTATTATTGGCTCTTGCAGCAGAAATACCATTTCATTGCACCAATTTATGGTGGTATTCTGTCCGTGTCAAATGGTGTTTCTCAGCCACATGTCTGGGCTGTACAACACGGTAAATTGAGTCGTTTTAAGTGGCAGTAGATACCTGTCAGTGTCTCCAACAGTCCTGGAAGTCTGAAGCTGATGAGGAATGATAGAAAGATATTACATCTGCATCCTGCTCTCCCCTGCACAGCTGTCAGGCCAAAACCCCTTTGGTGTTTCATATGATGATGATGCCAGGGAGCAGTCATGCAAGCTAAGGCACACAAACGCACACCCATGTGCTTGCATGTGTGCATATCACCATCTGACACATCTTACTTGAGGTAATTCCATCAGTAACTCTGAAGATGGGGATGAGTGTGGGTAAGAGGGCATATGAATGAAGTCTGTGGAGTGGTTGGAGGAAACAAAGTGAGAGTGAGGAGAAGGAAGAAGGTGGTTGTGAACATCAATAAATCATTACCTTATTAAATTTGAGATAGTCGCGCAAATTACTGTGTACCTCTATACACCGTGCTATTACTTGGATTTAGCAGGGAGATTTGCTGCATTACTGCATAGCATAAAAAAGTGAGGCCTTTACCTACGCTGTCCTTAGGGTTAGACAGGAGGTGAACAGGTCACCAGTCTATCATAGAACTAATCATTTAGATACAGTTTCAAAGGTAGGGGTAATTTAGAGTTTTCTGCATGTCTTTGGACAATGGGAGAAGAAACTAGATAAAATAACCCATGCAGAGAAAGGGAAGCATATACTGTACAGTACATTACAGGCAGTTCAGAGAAGCAACTTATCTTTTCACGTGAGTGACATGAGAGACAGCTTAGGTTCGTAACATAGTTTTTTCTAATTAATATACTATATATTTTTGAATATATTTGTCTTTCTTTTGATGTGGAGCTTTGGCAGTTTGTGTATGCAGCTAACCTCTCTGTCAGTACCCTAATGTGTAGTGAACATTTTACCTTCTTTCAACTCAATGTTTTTGTTTTACGACCCTTAAATTTACCGTTTTGGTTCAGTATCACCACTCTCTCATCGACCATCGACTCTCTCATCGACCTTGTTTCCAGCAGGCAGCTGTATTCAGTCAAAATGATGCGCAGACAGACAACATTAGTGACTCTCTTGTAAACATAAAGGAGTATGTAGCAGCTAAAGAGACAAATGTTATTCTTAGAGTTGGTGTGGACCAGAACAGAACTAAAAGAAGATTAAATATTGGATGAACCATGACTCTAAATGACTACTAATGTTGCTCCGTGTCTGATGAATGTGTAAAAGGCAAGTGTTTGCTAACACATACTGGAAGCGGTGTACCCGAAGCAGCTAACAGCTCGTGTTGAGGAAACATAGCCTATAAACCGCTCATACAACAAAAACACAATATCATCACAATACAAAGCAGCAAATACGCTATCCACCCATGTCAAATCAGCATACGGCTAATCTGATTACCATGACCGAAAACATCTGAGCCCACAGCAGTTGTGTACTAAAATGAAGTTGCTAGGAGCTAGCTTTACACTAACTGAGTGACTATCAAAAAAGGAGGAGTCTTCCCTTGACAAGTCAAGCCACAGCAACGGGCAGATAGTGAGTTACCCAACATGTGAGTATGTTTCACTAACGTTACGATCCACAACATTTTCATACACCACAGATAATACAGTCTGGTGGCTGCTAGTATGTAGCTTAGCTCTTTTTATGACACATTAATTCGCTTATTTCTTGTACTAATGTATGTGGCTTAGCACTTTGGATGACCAGCTAAGTTATCACTACAGCCTGAGAGCTGGTAGTCTGGAATTTAGCTATGTTGATTATAAGACAGGTTTCATATTGACACTCTGCCAATCTTAATCTGTACTTTTTATATGTAACGCTCAGCACTTTGGTTTGAGGTGGCTCTTCCATTTCTCCCCAACATGTTTCTCATGGTCACCTTCCATTTTTGATTTTTTCATGGCAAAAGATAAAATGACTCACTACTGCCACCCACTGCTATGGACTGTGTCATTGGTGTCTTTGCTGCTCCAGCTGGAACCTTAGGTAACACCTTGTTGCTTGGGGACACACGTATGACAGCATCTCTCAGCAGGCACATCCAGTCTCACCTGACCATTTTAGAAAAAGCAGGATTAAGAGACCAAAATGATAGTTAAGGGTTTTTTTTTACATTATTTCTGTTGCTTGGAAATCTAACTTTTGTTTTTGAGAAAGAATTTACTTTTTTTTACATTTAAGAGTTACAAAGTTTCACTTGAAGCTGCTGACTTTGAACTGCAACCCTGGGACATGATATACCCCTTTGCTCTCCCCTCTTTCCTTGTCATGTCTCAACTCTCATCTTTAATAAAGGCATAAAAGTTCCCCAAAAATATTTGGTGAATCCCGGGGAATGAAGTCTAAGTCTCATTAAGGTGCATCACTATGTGTATTTAGATGCACATTTGGACACTGATAAAAAAAAAATGTCTATGATTTTCTAGTATTAAACTAACCATTGTGGAGAGAGTAGCTCTCTATGTCTTTTCCACTCACATAATGTTGTGAGTGCACACTGGTCATACTCACAGGGGAACATTTAAATATTCATGTTTTAAATATTTTTATCTCCTTATCTGTTTATTGGGCGGTGAACTGATTTCTATGTAAACAGACAATAAAGTACAGTCTCGCAGTAGCTGACTCAGCAGAGCTGATTTATTGGTGGATGAGCTGTTTGGTCCAGTTAACATTATTGAAGAACATCATCAGCACTTTCTGTATGTCCAGCACTTTATTTCGCTCTCAAATTACTGATTTTCCAGAAGACTGCAACCAATCTTGTCATGACACATGATTTGTTTATGAATGAGATTACTTAACTTCATGTCCCTTACATGGCCTCTGAGCCACCACTTGAACTTGGAGATTGGAACATGAAAAAGCTCTTTTTTAGCCATATTTGGACTCAGCCAAGGGTTATTTTTCGATAAAGGTACAGCTGAGGATAACATGAAATTTTTATCAAATATCTGTTATTTGAAAGTCTGCAGGCACACGTGGTCTTATATATAAAAGATGTGGATACTATAAACCAACTTTTTTCTCCTTTTTGCAACTTTTGATACAGATTCAGTGTTTACATTTTTTCCTGCATTTCCTTAGAATTTTGCCATCAATGAAAATCCCTCATAAGGAAAGAAACACAAGGGTTTTGATGTGTTATCTAAGTACTTGTCGTCTTTGTAGTCCTAAAGTATACTTTATTTTATCTTTTATTCCAATATATAGCCTATTGTTAATGGATTATGATGGTATTATTCTATGTTTTTCTTATTGTCAACAAATGTTAGTATTTTTTAATGCTTTCTGATTTCTCGACCCTGTTAGCTCCAACAAGCATTCTTTCATGAAGATTTTCATTGAAAAATGGCTCACAAATATATAGTTTTCTTTATAAAAAAAAAAAACATGCTCAGTGATTTCCTAAAACAGCTGGGCACTGTAGTTTTTAGCAAAACATTACTCAAACAGGAAGAAAAAGTGTATTTGTTGGGGACTATTTTAAGATGTGAATTAGTCCTCATGTGATGCTCTTGCAGTAGCACAGCACTTACGTACAGCACTTGTTTATGGAAGTAACCGTTGTATGTTGGATTTGGTCAAAATACACTACAGTGCCTGTGTTCCTGGTAATGAAAGAACATGTCACTCAGTGCAACACTGTGGCTCAGTGATGTGTTTTTAATCGTTTTTGGGCAACAACAGAGCTGTATAGGACAGAGGAATAAAATATACAGTATATGGATACATGTACAATACTTGTAAGAAGGATCACGTGTTTGTTGGTGTTTTCATTGGATTTATTGTCAGTACTAAATATGTAGAATATTGCTGACCCTATTATTAAATATATAAAATCGGGATTTGTCTACAGTAAATTTGATCTAGCTTTGATGCAACTTGCTTAGTTGTGCTTGCTGATAATTTGTCAAAAGGGTCCATGCATCATTAATGAGGAACAACATATTTCCTGTTGCATCATTTTCTGGAGTGTATCAGCCAGCATCCACCATTTTGACTACTAAAATATTAAGAAAATATTGCATACTGCATTACTATAAATAATGTACTACTGTAAACTGCACTGAAATTACCAAACAAAAAAAACAACCCTTATCAAACATCTTTCCACCTTCGTGGTTTGAGTTTGGTGGCTTATTTGATGGTTTGACATTCCACACACACATGTCAAATTATTCCTACTTGAAACATCACTGTTGTAGACGTATCTGTCACTTCTCCCTGCTTCCAGCCCGATGCATGTCAGAACCCCGCTGAACAAAGTTATATAATGAATCACCCTCATCCTTGAGTATGTGTGACTGACTGTGGTTATAAAAAGCAGTTGCCAGATGTTTCATCATTCCAACTCGACTCTGAGAACAGTCTGTTTTAAGCTTAAACTGACAATGTACAGTTACTTATCAGCTCAGCTGACAGCTGGATTTTTCTTATCTGAAAGTAATTATAGCCTTGATTCAAATGCTTATCCTAAAAAGTGGTAAGTAGAAAGCTCAGAAAGGTTGAAGATCAGGTCCATCATTTCTCCTCATAAATCATCCTTCCTGATCCACTTATCCATATGATGTATTTGTGCCGGGATGTTCGAGTTTATTTTCTCGCAGTATATATGGGGTGCAGACCACTAAATGTATTGAGTACTTTGAGTATTTCATGTTTTCCGGTATTTGGTGTTGCACACATTTCAGGCCACAAGAGTGAAGGGCCCATAAACATAATATACCGGTATTAAGTGGAAGTAAAAAAAACTCTATTATTCTCTATTATCCTCACAAAATATAAAGCTGTAGGATACATAAAACTGAAAAAATATGGAATCAAGAAATCTTATTACTTAACTTACTGTTATAATTGTGTTGATACTACATGTGTATTTTTTCAGTACATAAATAAAACTCTACCAACTTATATGTATGTTGTATCATGACAGTAGCAGATATATTAAAGTATTTAAAGCAAAGTGCACAACAATTATTAACACTAACAGTTACTAAAAGTTGTGTGACTTAAGCAAACTACAGCAGTAAATTTCTCCAAGGTCGGCAGACAGCGGGAATCGGGAGTAACATCTACAAGATAACAGGCTAACAGGCTAACAAGCACTACATTTACTGTCAGACTCTAGTACATCAGCAACTCTAGCAAGCCCCAAAGCCCCCAAGTAGTCTCTTCGGCTCCATTCGGCATTCTTCAGCATACGGACTGCAGTTCAGCAAGCACAGGCTTTGAGTATATACCAGAGCTGGATAAGCAGCAACCGAGTCGAGTCAAGTATATGGGTTTGTACTGGTTTGTCGTACTCAACGGTCACAGCAGCAATCACACACAGCTACAGTAAGCTTCGAAGGGAAAACATGATTCAGTCAGGCACGATCCGAACTACTTAGAACAGCTATATTGCAACTTTATAGGACGGTGATCCGATTTGTTTGTAACACTATTTAAGGTTGTAATGCTTAAATTTATATGGTTGGCAGTTTGGTAACATATAAAAGGCGAGTCGGTGGGAGTAGGTGAAAGCTTTTTCAGTGTTGGACTCGCACAAATACCTCTAGAAATTATTCTGCTGCTCAAGTTTAACCAATACTATTATGCATTTCCACCCATACACCAAAGTCACAAGGGACAGTGCTTTCATCTTAGGGTTTCCACTGATAAAAGTGGATTAAGATAACATTTTATTCACCAAAGTAATTGCTGAGATCTAAGAACATGTCAACATCACTACAGCAAAGTCCAACATGAGTTGTTAGACAATTCAATAGGTTGTAAACAAGACAGATGAAGTAAACAACTTTATTTTGAGGTCAGACTGAAAGTAAGTGTGGCCCAAGTACAATTTTTCTGATGGCTCAAGGATTGGCCTCCAAACCCCATTTCCACATGGAGCTATGCTAAGAGTATCTTGGAATCTTATGTGGATAAGAAAAAATGCTTGTTAATGCAGTTGTATATGCGTACAGAAGGACTGCCATCGAACAGACCACATCTGAATAATATACTCACACATTATGATTACTTTTGTAGTTTAAGTAAAGTTTTCTTATAATTATGTAAGATTTGAATGCAGGGCCTTTAATTGAGTGTTTTCCTGTTGTGGTATTGCTACTTTTACTTTGAATAAAGGGATCTGCAAATGCAATCTGGACGTTTTGGCCATAATCCTGAGAGAAACTCAAGTCATCAAATTGAAAGGTCATCTAACACTTTTTCATCTAACTCTTTTTTCAAGTAAACCCAGATGAAAGCTACAGAAAGGCCTTCCTCAAATAAAGAAAAAAAATAAGTAAAGCCCAGACAGCAGCATCACTTCGAGAGACTCTTCGAGTGACCGCTTCAATATGTAAGATGAAGTTGATGTGACATAAGGAGTAAGTTAGCTAGAAGTAGTGCTAGCGAGCTTTACCACTGGTTAAAACTCTGATTACCATCTTACAGTATAAGTTATTTTAACCTACTTGGCAAGGCTACCGAAAAGTAAGTAGCCTTGCGGTGCTTTGACCTGTCCCCGTCTGTCACATGACCCTTTCCTCACACGTCCATTCTGCATGGCTTCCCTCGATTTGTGACACACCATGTTTCTTGACAAGTCTACCAGCTCTGACTACCTAACTTGCATATATAGATTCCATCACAGTAGATGCAGAACTGAGACAACAAAACCTCTTATTTATACCAGGTGTAAATGCAAAAACCTGCGTGACATTATCTGATATCATTATTCAAATAACATTTGTAGATACACAGTAGTTAGCATGTTTATACCAGGTATAAACAGGGTCCCATTTACACCGGGTATTTATTTCTTTATTTATTTTGAATATCTGATTATATCCCTGTTGCTTTGTCATTCAGCATCATGAAAAGAAATCTCCTTCATCTCCCTCTCAGCATCATTAACGTTTTCCCCATCCCTTTCGTTCTCCTTCATATCTTATTCCCTCTTCTTTCACAATTCCATATTCTGTTTTTTGCTTTACTTCCCATGTTCATTCCACTGGCATCCAGTCCTTTTTCTCTTAATCCTCAATACCTCATTCCATTTCTCTCTTCATCTGAGTAGCATTTATTCTCTCTTAACCAGGAAAATAAACATTCTGGTAAACTTCGACCGTAAGTTGTCACAACCACAAATTTAAATGAGTCAAGTACATTTTAAAAGAGCCATCAATTTATTTTAATTTTCCCTTACAGTACAGTTTCCTCCTGTACCATCCAATGCTATGATATATATGCCATGAATTCCATATAATAAAGATTAATGTCAGCCCACTAAGGCAAGTAAATCCTATTCTGCAAATAAAAAAGAAGGCAAACTGATTGAATGGTTTATTCTCCACTGCATCCCTTAGTTATTAATCTTCATCACTCCTCTCTCATCATTGTCTTCTTTTGTATCTTCCCCTCTTTGTGCGTCATGCACACCACTTTAATTGGAAATGAAAGGTTCTCTCCATCTCTCACTAAGTCATTCTCTTGTCTGAGCAGCACCCGACTCTCTCGAACACACACACACACACACACACACACACACACACACACACACACACACACACACACACACACACACACACACACTCTCAACAGATGTTAATTCCAATCAACTGGACTGGAGGGTTTAGGATCGGTATCAATTACCTCTTCAGGAACAGACAGTGCCAAAATTTGTCCCAAGCCAAACTCCCAGACTCTGGAATCTAGAGGGCAATTTTTTTTGTGTGCTCTTTGAAGATATTTCTCATCTCATGTTTTGTTTTGCTGAAACATTTTGTTAGCAGGGAAACAGTAAGGTTCTTTCAGACTCAAATCTGTTATTTCTCAGTATTTACAAACTATACGTCACCCAAATAGAACATTGTACCTCCAAGGTCCCAGTCAATGGTGGAAATATATATTTTTTTCCTTTTGAGTACATATCATGCATTTAATTACATTCTCAGTGCATCTTGTACACTGCACTGGTACTGCTGCTATTTCTCATTCTCCTTATGGTTAAAATAATAATAATAATAGTAATAATAATAATAATAATTCTGCAATATGTCCAAGGGTTCAACTTGATCATTGAATAAATTCTGTACATATAAAAATTTCATTAGCTTTATCCTTATTTATTTCCTCCTCTGTTTTGATGAACCACCTCTTGTGGTTCTTGTTGCCCCATGTCCCAGTTTCAATATGGGATCAGTAAACTTTCCTCAGTTGTAATTTAATGTCATTTAACATCATATATAAACAATGTCTTGTTGATAGTTCTTGAAGAGAAAATGATCAACGTTGGTGGTCTCAATTATTTTGAATAAAACACAGATAATATCACAATAATATAAAGAAGACAAAGGAGAGAAAGAAAATTATGATAAAGAAGAAGAAGATGAAGATTAGGTAGATGATAAATTGGTTAAGGTAAGGGAAAGAATGTGGTCTGGTTTAATACAGGTTAACCGTGAATTCAGACACAACATCTTTATTTACATTTAACCAAAAGGGCTTTTGTTACCTAAACCTAACCAGTGGTGGGAGACAGGATGCAAACCCTGGTCTCGGGTGTCCCGGTTTTTGGCTTTGTATGCCCGCCATCCACGACCAACCACCTCCTGGTGACTCCACTGTGATAATAAATGTAAGGCTTCATTCATTCAAAAAATACGTTGACTCTGAAAATAACAGCCAGCGATCACATTTCCTACAAAACGTATTTGCTGTTGCAGTTTAGATGTAAAGAGACATCATATCTAGGAGACAGGGTTGCTACAGCACATTATACTGTAAATGTAATTAGTGACCTAATGATGCACAAATAAATATATAATGATTAAATTTTCTCTATTAGATATGTAATGTTTCGCTTCTATTACCACTTTAGTACCCTGGAAACAATTCCACAAATCTACAAGATTTTTACCTCTTTTATTTTTCAGCAGTCCTAAGAATTACAGGTTACCACATCCAAAGAAGACAGCAGAGCGCCTCTGGAACTTAAGTACAAACTAATCCTTACTTTATGTAGGGTTAAAAGTCATCTAACTTATTCTCTTTGAATGAAAGTTGAAAGGCGACAAAGCCCTCGCTTTCTTATAGATAAATGCAGGGTGTTGATCTGTCTCTTTCTCTCTGAATCGGTGTATAAAAATATAACCCCATTTTCTTCTGGTTTATGCAATTTACTGTTACATGACAGTCGGAGCCAGCCAAAGACATCCGTAGGATAGTTTTGATAGATTCAGAACCATTTGAGAGGCTTACTAGCCCTTCTGCTAGCTGGGCTACCCCAGCATTGTGGCAGGTTCTAAAAGTCTCCTGAGCCAAATGTGTTGTATGGGCTCTACTTATTGTCCTTTGCTGAGAAAGGACTCATCTGTAGCTTTTTAACGGGAAGCTTGGGGTAAGGTGACCTTGTCGGGAATTTGTTGGCCAGATTATTTTCTGAAGGGTATTTTATAACTATAGACATTGCATTTGTGCCAGCAATAATATTGCTGGTGCCATAGCTCTATGTTTCTTTGTTCTTTATCGCCAGAAGAAGAAGACAACTGCCAGCTAGTAACATGGATGTATACCAGGCAGGTGCATAGTTTTCGGCTTTACAAATGTCTTATGAGGAAAGGAGTAGCTTGTTAGATCTTAGAGAAAACATCCAATGCATTTTGCTGAGAAACACTGAATGTGAACTTTGTTTTTTTAAAACAAGCACCTATAATATAGTTATAATATAGTTACATGGCTGGCTCACAATTAAGTAGTGTCACCAGATGTGTCACCTCCTCACCTCCTGTCCCCTCCACCTTGAAAGACATCTCACATTCATTTAGACATGTATTTTCTGTAGGCTTTCTGATTGCGCTCAATCATCATCCACAACACAAGTTAAAACTTAGAAAGGCATTGCAGGGAAGGCCATCAAGAGAACAGGTACAATTTCAGTTCAGCTTTTATTGGAGAACTGGCTGTATCTTGCAGCAGTGATTTGCTGCATCCAATGTGTTGCTGATGGAAACTTGCACAATTGCTTTAAATTCTGACTTCAGTAGTTTTGGTTTAGCTGCTAACGCTAATGAATTCTGCCATTGTTAGTATCTTTTTTAGAAGCCAACAAAACACAGATTTAATTTTTTCCTTTGTTTCATTTTCAGGTTGAAAAAGCCCCTGAATAAACATTGAAATGATCACTGTATCTGTTCAATCCATCTAACTCTCCTCTGAAACCAGACTAATAAAAATCTTTTAACTGGGTGACAGTTTGTTAAAGCAGAGCTAGGAAAAACTCTGAGATATACGAGGCCATTAAATAAAGAATTGAATTCACAATTAAATAAATAAATGTGC
The DNA here is from genome assembly GCF_016859285.1 of Xiphias gladius. Lineage (NCBI taxonomy): Eukaryota > Metazoa > Chordata > Actinopteri > Istiophoriformes > Xiphiidae > Xiphias > Xiphias gladius. Next base: position 27,450,270 of record NC_053405.1, on the reverse strand, counting down.
ACAGAAATAACATTTTATTACAGGCTTTACAAATGTGAGGAACCTCCATTATATTTAAAGTTTTTTGAATCTCACTCATCAGTCTTTAGCCTGTTCAGTTGGAGTGCATTATCACAAACAGCTCAAATAAGCACAACTGCAGAAAATACTAGCTCTCTACCTTTAATCTCTTAAGGTCAGCTCTACAGACTTAGCTAGACCCACCACTATTTTGTTTTTAATTGTCACTCTGTTTGAAATTACATAAGTATATTCCCGTGTCAGATGTTTCCAAATGTGAGAGACGGCGGGTATGAGGCCATTTTAAGTACAACCTCATAACCCTGTGGCTAAGTTATGACTTGGAGCCAGGCTGACAGCTATAGCATGGATCTCTAGACTCTAGTGTCTACTGCAACCCTTCCCCCTGAGTGAGCTTGACTTGCATATTTTTGTGTGTGTGTGTGTGTGTGTGTGTGTGTGTGTGTGTGTGTGTGTGTGTGTGTGTGTGTGTGTGTGTGTGTGTGTGTACACAAGCAGGCTGCATATGTGTTCTCATGGATGTATGAATCCATATCTCTGGGTCACCAAGTGTGTTTACATAATTTTATCTTCAAGCTGTATTGTATGTACACCAATCAACCACTACATTAAAACCTGTGACCGGTTTTAATGTGGTAGCTGATCAGTGTATTTCTGAACATGTCTATGCATATGTCTGAATGCTTGGTTAAATATGTATTTCTAGAGAATATTTGTGTGTGTGTGTGTGTGTGTGTGTTTCGTGTAGTCATGTACAGGGTGTAGGAGCAGGTTTTTACCGAGTGTCCTTCAGCTGCTCTGTGTTCCCCCTCACAGCCAGCACAATGAGTTTAATAGAATCATACATGACTGAATGCATGCAAAATGCCCTAGTGCCACTGTTGTCTGTGTGTGTTGTCCTGTCATGCAGCCCTAACACAGACCGACAGGTCAACATGCATCTCATTTGGTATGCTGGAGGATGCTGTGAGGGCTAGAATTAACTTGAGGGGAATGTGCAAAGACACATATACACCCTCACAGCCACACATATACATTCAGTACATATGCATTTCTATGACACCAATGTAGAAAACACCAAAATAAGCAAATGTATGCTCAACCCATAAGATCACTGACACTTCACAGTATCAATAAAGGTCTGAAAAAACATGTTCATTATTTGAATTAAAGACTTTAAAGCTGATTTAATTGGTATTTTTATAATATCAAATTGTTCAAATGACTATGTATTGATAATGGATATTTGCTTTCAAACATAAAATAATAAAATAATAAAAACAAAACTTTTTGATCCATTAAATTTAGTAACTGTAGTCTTGTGAGACTGCCTCTACTGAGTGGGACATTTTACAGAAAAATGTACGTGTTGGTGCTCTCTGGTGAAAAAATTAGGTAATGGGGATGCTGGAAATGTGCTTAAAGCTGCAGTAATTAATATGTACTGTATATACTTAATAATACACTGTATAAAAGCTCTGCAGTTCCCCATTTTAGCGTCTTTAAGCTCATTCTGTTGGCAACTTTACTGTTTTTGTTCACTCTCACTGCTTTCATCAAGCAGCTGTTTTCAGCAAAAAAGCTCTGTTAAACGCTCAGTACACCACCTGTCCAGAAACAAATGACAGACACACAAAGTTAGAAAATAGTTGGTGAACATGGTGGAGTATTCAGCAACAGAATAGACAAATATTTCCCTCAGGACCTAAAAGGCAAGTGGGTATTGGACTAAAATTCCTCAGGTGGACAGAAAAAAAAACTTCAAATGGATGCAACTTTTATTCCATGTCTGCTGGATGTTTTAACAGGTAGCCATATCAACTTTATAAGATGACAATGTGTCATTGCGTTGCCCAAAAAAGCAATTATTGTAAGTGTAAGAGAATGACAGTGTCCTAAATCCATTTTTTGACACTTCCAGGTTTGATATGTTCACAAGTACGTTAACAATAGAATGTTTCTATTATTTTGTCCATCTCATTTTTATAAAAAAAACAAAAACAACACCTGCCTATATAAAGGTTGGTGCTAGAAGAACACACTGTTTCAAAAGCACAGATCACAAAATCTTCCTGTTAGGACAAGGATAATATATATGTATTGCAAATTGTATTTTCAATTGCACTTGAATTTCTGAATGAATTTTGATTATTTTTGTTGTGATACATGACTGCCAATACATTCCCAATCAATCTGAAAATAATTAGCCCTAATTGTAAAGTTTTCAACTCTAGCAAACTGAAGATTCGTGGAAAACATGCATTCACACAGATACCTTTGTGATTAATTTAAATTGTATATATATGGCTTGGGATCACTACGTCTATCACTACTGCCTTCTTCTGTTGTTTGTCGATCAGCACGATGTCCAGTTGGTTAGCCATCACCAGTTTGTCAGTCTGGATCTGGAAGTCCCACAGGATCTTGTTGAAATGCTACTATATATATATATATATATACACATATATTTTTTCCTTATTTTCTATTGTATTATATAATAATATATAATTATAATGTTATTATTATACAGTTGAAGCCTTAGCTGAATAATTTCTAGAAAAAAGTAATAGCTCCGTGGTATGCCTGTTGGCAAAGAATCAAAAAGTTTTGCTTATTTCTTTCGGTGTAACTGGTATAGCAAGGAGACATTGACGCTTTAACAGCCCAGATTTAATGGGTAGATGCTCTGTATACTGTATATTACTGTATATTTCTGTATTTGCTGACCTTGAGTTCATCCCAAAGGTGTTCAGTGGGATGATATTAGGTGACTGTGGTGGCCAGCTTATTAAGTATGATTTCACCTGGTTGAACCATCCCTTGATCCTTCATTATTTTTTTTTTCCACCTTCTCAAATCTTCTCACTAATCTGAGAAGGGGGCCCCCAGCCCCCAGATTCATTTATTCTCTGAGGAGTCACATTTTGGACGCATATTGAGGGAACCAGACGCTAAAAGTTTTAAAGTACCCTAATTGCCTCCATAAATTGTGTCATAGCCACTGCTATGACACAACACTTGTGACTGTGTTGCTGAGTGGTCATATTAGCAGGCTTTCAGTTGTGCTATATAGAGAGAGTGGGTAAATAATTATTTCAATGTGGTTATGTGCTAAAGCAGAAAATTAATCAGAGAAGACTCAACAGATTGTTGCTGCTAGGCAGACAGGTGTCTGGTCTCACTGGTGCTTTAAATGTTTTTCACCTCAGCACATCTCCTTTCTAACATCCATTCAAACATCATACAATCAAAACACAATGAATAACACAATGTTTTTTTTTTGTTAATCTTCATGGTTGGTTGGATTTGTTTCAATCACAAACAGAAGTGAGCAAGCTATCATTGTCATTAGGGACTATTCGTTAAAGACGGCAATATGAGAGGGAGCTTTAGCTTGTTTAAAGTACCCATCTTCTCTGAGGTGGTAAATGATTGCCATGTTCTGGGATCAAGTGTGAAAATACAGGGATTATTATCAAAACCAGTATACCTTCCCAATGGCATGTAGAGTTGTAAGCATACATGATGGGCCCGTGGACACATTTTTTTGTGGCACACCCTCAGCGTACTTTTGTGGTGATGAAGTTGGAGCTGTGCTTACATCATACATATACACCATACAGGCAAGACAGCAATGCATTGCGTGTTCAGGCATAGCTTGTTGTGCCAGAGTTTCCAGTTGTACAATGGAGTAGTGATACAGAATATTTTAAGGCCATATTCTAAGGTTTCCCGTATTTATCTACTGATGGCCATCGCCCACAAAGCAAATGTTTTGATAACACCCACCATCTTTTTCAAGGTCTGTAGGCTCAAGCTGGAGGACCACTTTAAGTAATCCATTCACATTCAAAGCAAGTGTGAAAATGGAGTTGCTGTTGCATGCAGATATTTATGAAGAGACTCATTTGCAAATGGAAAAGTAGAGCCCAGGTCCCCCGCAGAGCTAGGGTTTGTGTCTGGCATGTCTGTTGGTTAGTTCCTCTGTTAATGCTATTAGACTAATGTTCTTTTGATGTCTGTCTCTATTTTGAAATGTTGAAAACTTTTTTTTGATCTTTTCCTGCAATTTGGACACACTCAGTATGATTTAGCATCTTGGGAATTCTTAGCTATTTCAAGTTGCTTTGTCAACTCACATGGTAAATGAATTACAAAACATGTATTTTGTCTATCCTGTGTCCTGTAATGCATTTATCTTAAAACCGGACCATGTATGTACAATTCTATGATATTATTGCACTGTGCTTCCATCTTGCATTAAGGCTGTATGGTTACTGAAAGTGTTAGCTGGTACCCATTCCAATCCTGTATCAATCTCAGTACCATTTAATCAGTTGCTTACACCCTTGGAGCATGTGGATATGGATCTGTAAACATCATTTCATGATCTGAAATTCATAATCAACAAACTTTCTCATGAATTCTATGTTCCATTAATTCTTTTTTTCACAACACAATTTCCTTTTCACTTAAAATTCACAGTACCCTGATCTGACAACTGTATATTTCCTTCCTTTGTCTTCTGGAAGTTTCAAAAAGGTTTAAAGTCACAATACAATTTGGACTTTCCCTCTAAATGTACATGGTTTTAGTTTTACTGTGCATTAGAACAATGTCATCCTGTACAGGGTTATGAAAACCATGCCAGAAGCAACAAAGCCAAGGTTTTAAATGATCTAAAATAAATACACCATGGGGTTGCATTAGTTGGTGATTATGAACATTCTGCACATCCAGCATAAAAGTGAAATTTTGCAAGTTTGCTGTTTTTTCAGTTTTAGTTTCTTTTAGATAATCTTGTTACAGGTGTCTTTTAAATAATGTATACAGACAGTTTTGGGGAAGATAGGCAGCACAATAAATACATGTATATGCTACAGCCCAGAGCCAAAGACTTTTAGAAATAATATGTTCTTCAATAAGTCTAAAAGTGTAAGAACATTTGAAATATACTTTAAGAACCGACACAGGTGAAACAAAATGGCTTCAAGGAAAACAACTTACATTGCGGAGCCCCTTGGCCTGGGCCTTTAATGTTCCCCAGGGTTACAATTAGATAAACTTGTGGATCAGGGAGCAGCCAGGCCAGCCAGTCTCACTGACCATGTTCACTTTATTCTCACCCTAACTAGATATAGTACAGCTTGGTTTATACTTTAAGCACGGGGCCAATGGCAGTCACTACAGCATAGGCTTTGATTTAAAGGGAGTTTAAGTGATTTTGGCTGTTGATAGCACCAGTGCAAAACTAGATAGTGTAAGTAATCAGGCCACATCATGCTTTTATTACATACCGCAAAGTAACTGCATTTACATTCGTTCATTTATTTTCTTTATATAAGAGTGGCCTTGGGCTCACACTTACTTATAGAACTACTGCTCATATGCAGCCTTGCATTCTTGACAAATCCTAATCAGTTGAGGGGGATCACCTGGCCTGGGCTGGAACTCTGTTTAAGAGCTCCACGGGAGCAGCTGCTCGTCTGAAGAGAATCATGTGAAGCAAAGGAAACTGGACACCTGATACTGACTATGCAGTTTATGATTATTATAGTTTAGTATTACAGCATTCGCCACGGCATCTCATTATTACTACTGAGAAAATATTTAATACCACAGTGTTGACTTCTGTGTTTGGGGGTTTCTTTTCTTTCTTTCATTGATTTTATTTAATTTTATTTTTTGACTCAATGGTACTGCCTGCACATCAGGCCGCAGTGCAGTAGTAGCCCTTAATGTGACATGGGTTTTCAGATATCCAATGGGGGATTGTGGGACTCTACAACAAGTATATTGTTACTGATGATGAGGTCAAGGTACTTCTCACCCACTCAACTCCGAATGCAGATTGAACCAGACACTGGCTTGCTAATGATACAGCCTTCATTTACAACATCGGCTTAATTAAAAAGTGAACGGACCCCCGCTTTGATCTGCTACCAGTTGACTTCGGCCATTCAGATGCTCTGGCTAGTAGAATGAGGTTGCAGCTGCCTCTTTTGTTCGCTTGGTGACTCTCAGTGATGAAGTAACTAGACAGACGGGAAAAAGAGAAGGAGAGGATAAGATGTGGATGTAAAGAAAGCAAGATAGAGAGACAGAAAGAGAGAAACAGAGTGTGTACTTACTTTGGGAACCCCAGCAGAGTCCAAATGAATATCTCAACACACTATTGATCCAGGCATTGTCACTTCTATTCTTTATCTCAGCCCTCCTACCTCTCGCTCCCAGTCTCTCCATCTTTTGCTCTCTTGCTGTCAAATTCAAATTCGTCTCATTTTTCTCCTCCTCTCTCTCCCCCTCTGTTGCTCAGATTGTCTCTCGCTCATATGTGCCCCAGGGTTTAATCAAATAACTGCCACAGAGATGGAGTGTATCAGGCACTGGCATGCAGTCCAGTGTACGTGTATGTGAAAATGGTTTTTTACCTAATGTCCGCACAAAAATAGGAAGATTCTTGAGGGACAGGCCTGGATTTAGGGTTTGAGATTAGAATAGGGAAATCTTCAGTCTTTTGTTTTAAACCGTCTTTGCTGTGATGTTTTGATACTGCATTTCAGAGATCATGTCAATCAAGAGATTTCTTTGTATTTACTGACTGTTGCTGCCACTTTTTGTGCTCCACATAATTTTCAAAGAAACGTTCTGCCAGACTTTGCATTAGTAAACATTTGTGTTAGATCAGTCAGAAAAAAAGTTACGAGATTTCTGATATATTAAAGTTGCAAGTACGTCAAGCGGGGAAATACAAACATTCATGTTAAGGAATTAAAGAAGTATGTGTCCCCATACTTTTGCGTACTTCTGGTCCGGGTCTGCTTGTCATGGTTTGGGCTAGGCCCCTTAGCTCCAATGAAGGGAAATTGTAATGCTACAGCATATAATGATACCAGGAGATCGACTAATATTCACAACATATAAGATTAAAATTACTCCAAAGAAGGACAGAGGTATGGTGGCACTGTTCTCAAGCTCTCGGTTTTACTCTAAAACCATCATCAGGACCAGGCAAAGGTGACAAGGAAACAACAGAAGATAAATACCCAGTGTTCCTGCTGATTGCCCAGGTACATCAGTTAGGCTGATGATGTCACAGGCCTACACAGCGTGTGAGATTTAACAGCAACAACACGAAATATCAAACAGTGCTCACAACATTATGCAGAAGCTTCACTTCATTGGAGGCTTTTAAAGCAGTGTTCAAGGAAAGTTTATATCTGCTGATAGCAAAAGCTTCTTTAGCAGTAATATGTCCCAACATTTGCTCACTTATTTCAGTGTTATTGTATATTGTCCATAGGTCATTGTCCTACACATGAGCTGCCTCCAACTTGGTTCCAAGTAGCAGGTCCAACCTATCTGGAAATCAGGCAGCTCGCAGTTTATATATTCAGCATTACAACCAGAACACTAGAAAATAACTTTTGGATCCTTAGTGTAGGATCCTCGGTGGATATAAAATAAGAAATCTTATTGGAGTCCAGTGTTGTTATGAACTTAATCTCCTTGGTTTGCTCTTCCTGAATTTTTGAAAGAGATCTTTTGGGATCTGTTCTCCAGTTTTTCAAGTGAAGGGCATATGGCTCCATATTTTGGGACCACATTCCCCCTTGGTATCATTCAATGGTTTTTGAGAAAACCTTTGTTTGATACCAAAGGCTTTTGGATTTGGAGAACAGATCCTAAAAACAGCTCTCTTATATATAATTATACTTGTTGTTGTTGAAGTCCCTTTTTATTTCAAAATGCCAGTGTCCCTGTGTACAAAGCCAGCTCCATAAAGAGATTGTTTTCCCAGTCTAAAGTGGCAGTCTGGAAGATTGCCGTACTGGTTGATTTGGCGACACCTGTAGTTACTGGTAGTAACAGCAAATGCAGTTAGAAACTAAAGGTAACAGAATTCTGGGGGCAGCAATAGAAACTATTGCTGTTTTAATAAAGAAATCAGGTAATGACTGCCCTTTTTCCATCATTCTGTGAGCAACTGTGAACTGATTTTATGCTGCACGCAGCATGAGTCTGCAAGAGTTAAAAGAGTTGTTTACCTCGGTAAGAGGTTGGAGGTGTGCAGCCTGTCGCCTGCAGTTCTTTATCTAACAGCTCACGGTGGCTGCTCCTTCTAGTTCTTAACTCCCTGCAATATTTCAAATTGATCCGCTGCCCAATCTGCCCAAATTCACTGTTATCTTGTTTTGTAGATGCATTTTTGATGGACAATAGCTGTAAGCACTAAACTCACTGACAAACACAATGCATTTCCTGTGACTACTTCATAATAAAAGTCAACTCGTGTTTCGCTAGTCAAATGCTTTTAATGTGAAGCTGCATCAGTAGGAAATGTTTGGTTGGTTTGATTTGTTTTGTTTAGCAATAATTTAATAAAGCTTTTTTTTTTTTTTTTTCAGCGAATGTTTCCACAGGCACCCAGTTCGAAATACTGCAAATATATAAATATTACAATACTTTCATCAGTGGGCCATAGGCTCAATCATCATTGTGTTACCTCATTAGGTGATAGATAGTGACTTAACAGACATTACCTAAATGAAAGATCTATTACCATTTTAAAATGTGATTTGGGATTTTGGGCTCTAAATCTGTCTTGACTAAAGGTTGGGCAAAGATGATAGTTACAATAATGAATTACAGTCAGACACACCCATCCATCGTTTTGGCATCCTACTTTGCACCTTGTTACATACCACTTGTTTCTGAATTGGCATTGAACATAGGCATGAATTCCAAGTATATTCTGCAATTTAAACCACTTTGCAGTGTTCTGGTGTTGGATAAACCATCAAACAAAGGGCTGCTTTCAGTCTAACCACCCAGTAATTCTTTTGTGGCTGAATGGAAGCAAATCCTTGCAGCCAAAATCTTGTAGAAAGTCTTCCCAAAAGAGTGGGAGCTATTTTCACAAGTGATTAAAAAAGTGAGATCTTCAAATAGTCAAAACAAGTTTAATAATCTTGTGTCCACATACCTTTGGCCAAATGGTGTAATGTGATCGTGTGAGAGAGAGACTATACCTTAAAGAGATAATTCAATGAACGTATACCACGTCAAAGCAAAGGTAATGCGATTCAAAAGAAGAAACAGTCTGTCTATAGTATTTGGTATCAAATCTGAATTCTAGACTGTGGTGCATTCAAAGGTTTAGCTCCCCACTCTGTCTCCACTTGGTAATCTAAAATAAACCCATCCCAAAACTATATCCATTTGCTGTCCCTGCACATTTTAAGTACCCTGCAAACTGTAAACATTTTAGTCAATATTTGGGGTCAGAAAACCATTGGTCCTGAGAGTAGTAAGGTCTAAACTCAAAATATGATCTTGCATTTTTTTGCCTTTAGAGTGGGCAGAAAAGGTCACACAAAGTTTGCAAACAATTTATTTGGCAGCCAATCTAGGGAAGCTTTCAGTATAATACTAGATGACAGTTTGATGATCCATTTCATCATTCCTACAAAATAAAATGCCGCTGATCATCCGTTAGTAGTCACGTTGCTCTCATATATTATGTTTTAAAAGTTTTACTGGTGAACAATGCCAAATATTCTGGGATTATAAGACTTTCTGTCATCAAGACACATAAGGTACATCATTTGACTGTTTTCTGTTAATACCTGTACTGGCATTCCCCCATTCACTGCTTCTGACACTGGTTTTAAAAAATAAATTCTCCATGAACATGAGCAACAACCTGTGACAAAAACACAAAACAAAAAATTCAGGGTGGATTTTGAGAATATTGAAAACTCCCTGCTTTTGATTTGTTTGTGGTTGACGCCACTGAAGCCATCTACACATTTTGTACATTCATGCATAAAGCGATCAGTAGTGTTCAGCAGACATGCTGTCTCACTCTACAACTGGTCCTTCTTTTTTTGTCTGTCAATTTGAGCACGTGTGTCTTTGAACACAGACAATAGAATCTGATTAAATCTACCAGTTGTTTTTGTTGTGCCTTGCCTTAGGTTACATGTCTAATTAATTATTTCCACCCAGGGTAACTCTTTGCTGAATTTTGGAATCGCTGTGTTACTATACAATGCGGATTTAGAGTTTTCTGTTTCAGGGTACCTTTACATTTTGAATTTCAGGTCTGTTTCTTTGCCAGGTGCTTGTCATGTTGTGGTTTAATATTCTGGTTTGGTACATTTTAAATTAGAACTCAGTGAGTGCATACCCGTGTGAAGGTTAGTCGATCATCTAAATTTATTATTTTAGTACAGTGATGTGTATAGGTTTTGCATCTGGATCTACACCTGCTTCCAAATACATATTGATTTTTCTGTAGTCATTATACATGCCGGTGCATGGCTATGCAGCCAGCTAAACACACTTCCAATAAAGGCTGAAGACTTGGCAGAAGGCAGAAGGCAGATTGTCTTTGAGGTTTGTACTGCAGACAGTTGTGAAACTGTGAAGAGAGTACCAGACAAGAAATTCCAAAAAAATTAATGGTAGTGATTACGAATCAGCAAAGGAATAGATTTCATAAACAAGAGTCAGTCAATCAAAAGTCAAGTATTATTACTATTGGTTACTATCAGGGCATTAAATGGTTTCTTCCTCGGCCTACTGCCCATCTCTCCACCAAGTTGAGTGCAAATCAGTGCATAACTTTTTGCGTAATCCTGCTGATTGATAAACCAACAAACCAACAGACAGATATGGGGGAAAACAAAACCTCCTTGGCAGAGGTAATAACTTTTGCTCCATATTTGATAAACTCACAACTAGTACAATATATCAACTTTATTAGGTGGAAATATGTCAGTGTTTGCAGTTTATCAGCTAGTTATTCGGGTTAATTAAAAAACTGTAAATGCTTCCCATCTCATACTTTAAGTCAGCTAGTGTTAATTTTGTCAGCTATTTCTACATTTAGTCTTAGTCTTGAGATCAAAAGTCCATGTTAGTTATTAGTCATATTTAGTCAACCTCAATCTTTTTTTTAAATTTTGTGTCAGTTTCTAATCGACTAAAACATTCAATATTTTAGTCTTTTCTTTAGTCACTAGAAGATTAGTTGAGAAAAGAGTTTTAGTCCAGAACAAGAATGAGCGTTTCAGTCAAACTTCAGGAAACTGCTTTCAGATAAGATCTCATCCAGTTGATTTTAGGCTAAAAAACAATTAAAACACTAAAGCCACATAATGACAGCTTATATGATTAAAAATGCAGCTTTGCAGCGAGGATGTCTGGTCTATTGTTATCAATTTAAGCAATACACTACATTCAGACATGAAAGAGTATAGAATAATGAAGTCTGGAAAGATGCAACAACATTTGCATATCCAATGCTATACAACTGTCTTGCAATATGAGTCGACCATTTATACGATCTTAACTTTTCATCTGATTAAAAAAAACACTGAGTATCCAAAAAAAAGGAAAAACCTACACAATCGAAAAAGAACTCTGTACAAGAGCCCGGAAATAAATCCTACACTTATAATGGTCAGTTTTTTTTTCAGGACTGTGCCAAAAAGGTGTTGATTTCATTCTGTAATTTTTTTAGGCCTTAGTGGTAGTGTTGTACTAAACTATGTTGTACTCATAAAGTGTGTATAATAGGTTGTACACTACCATTTAAATACATTTGTTAAGAAAATAGTTGGAACCTCTTTGCATATAGCACAAGCTAAGTATTACAGCTAGCTACTATCCAAATAATTTATTTAAGCCCAAAACCAAAGTTCTGCATAATAGGCTGTACATTTTAATAACTAGTAGATGTCCCGAATAGCCTACATTTAGACCTAACTATCACATGTGTATAACAATTAAGTTGTGAAAGCTTTTGCGTGGATGCTTAGCACTCTAAAATAAACAAACTTGTCTTTAGTAAAATAATAGTTAGCTTAACTGGTCGGGCTACTGACTTTTCAGTGAGGCTAATACCCCATCTGCAAGCAATTTAACAATGTCCTCTTTTAGTGATATGCTAATACATAATGTTACACCACTGCCTTTAGAAAGTAATCTAACATTATTTAGAATGGCGTCATCCTGGACATCATCTGTACACATTACACACAGTTAGTGATGGTTAGCTGCAAGTCTTCACAGGCAGGGCTGAAAATTTCAGCAGTATTTCTTCAGCTTATTTTACATGCATAACTGGCTGACATCCCCCCAAATCTGGGTGTTTTTAACCCACAGTTTTACAGTGGGGGAATCCAATTACATCCAGCACCTGGACGGACAGGGGGGAAGAGGAAAAGATAGACAGAGGGGAGACAGAGGAAGAAAAAGAGAAAAAAATCAATGACTATACAACTGAGGTGGAACTAAGCTTGACAATGCACCTCCTTTCTCTGCTTCGCACTTGTTTTGTTTTTTCCTGGAGCGATAAAAATGTATCACCATCTGGGTGTTTATTTCACATGAACTCACCACATTAACACCTCAAAGACTCTCAAGGATTTTTAGTTTTTATTCTTTTTTTCATTCTTTTTGTTTTATTTCTCTTCTCCCTACTTCTGTTCTCTGCTCTGTCTCTCTTTCCAGCCTCTCATTAGCTTTCTCTGTATCTCTCTCATGTGTTTGAGTATGTGGTTGCCTCCCTGTGCAATGTCAGTGTTATCCACCGCTAATATGTGTGTAGGTGTGATTCATATATTTGTCATATGTTAGGGATGTTTTCCTGGTATTCAGGAGAGTTTAGTTTCCCATAATGATTTAAATAATGTTTTTAGTGACTACTCAACTTTCCTCTCAATCCATTGTATATTCTTTCAACTAATTTTATGGATTCAACATGCGTCAACTAGCTTTTGTCACATCAATTGAAAACAATCTATTGACTCTAGGTTACCCTGGTTCCTGCCCGCTACCTCGCCACCCACATCCCAGATTTTATTTTTCAATGATTCAAATAGGTCTGGTGTTCTGCTCATTCACATCTGTTTCACCCATCTGAAGAAGCAGGTGACCAGTCAGAGCCTTTTTGACAGGATTAAAAATAGGGATGCTACCTTCCAGTATCAGATACAAAAAAATTAGCTACATTCAAGGAATAGAACAACAGAAAAATGTCCACAAGCATGACGACAAGCCTGGATTACAAGCTTTCATATAGTTAAATATAAAATACAGACATAAAATGTACACTTGACAGACTTATTGGAACACTTTTTGATTAATTTAAATTAGTTCCTCAAACAAAATCAGAAACAAATCAGCTGTGCTTAATTTTCAGCATTCACTACCTGAATTAACCAATGATTGATGGTTTTACTTTATAATAATAGGCTGATTGCCATTGTGAAAAAAACTGGAAACAAAGACAAGAGAGCTGTCTGAGAGAATCAGAAATGCTTTTATCAAAAAACATAAAAATTACAAAGGCTACAAAGCAATCGCCAAAGATCTTGAAATCCCTGTTTCAACAGTTCATAATGTTATCAAGAAGTTTCACATTCATAAAACTGTTAAGATGCTTCAACGACGTTGTGCTAAGAAGAAACAAAGTCTGCGAAGGTTGATGCGGATTGTGGAAAAAACAGTCTGGAGTGGTGGTTTCAGCCCGTACCATACACCAAACACTAAAGCAAGTAGTGTTTCATGTGAAAAGGCCAAGGAGAACACCACTGTTGAAAGAAAGGCACAAAAAGGCAAGACTGATGTTTGCAAAAACTTTCAAAGATAAGCCACAGTCTGTCTGGTATAATGTTCTCTGGACAGATGAAAACAAAGTAGAGGTCTTTGGGAATGCAGAGCATCGGTTTGTTTACAGGCAATGAAATAGCTCATAAGCAAAAGAACCCCCTATCTACAGTAAATCATGGTGGAGGTTCTATCATGCTGTGGGGCTGCTTTGCTGCTGCTGGTGCTGAAGGCATTGAATGTATCAAAGGAAGAATATAATCAGAAGATTACAAAGGCAGTTTAGAGCTAAATGCTTTTCCCATTGTTGGAAAACTAGGTTTGATGTGTTCTGGGGTCTTTAAGCAGGACAACGACCCAAAGCACATATCCAGCAGCACAAAAGAATGGTTGAAAAGGAAAAGATGGTGCATTGGTGTAGTCACAAATGTCAGTGGCTCTCTATGGGTAAAATACACAGATTTGCTTCAGTGCAACAAATCTGTTCTTGAACCTTTTATTTTGCCTCTCGCTTTCTTTTATAGCCAAGAGCGGTGTACAAATCATTAAGGTAGCCTCTCAGTTTCACAGTGCAGACTGTTGCTTTCACCAATTAAAATGACAAACATTGCCAGCTGTTGGTAATCAATGTTCATTCTGCGAGTAATTTGATGGCGTGCCAAAATAAATTTGCATGCTGTTGGGTTTGTGTGCTTTCTTCAAGCCACTGTCAGCACTTGGCAAAAGATCATTTCCAAGGGAAGGAACTCTACTCTGTAACAACACTACACAACCATGAGTGTTTTTGCTCCAACAAAACCAACAGAGTAGTACGTCTTTTGAACAAACTAGCTGATTGCATCACAATAATTCCAGAAGTCACATTCTTCCAGTTTCAGTTTAATTTATATCATATTAATGATTTAAACTTATAAACTTAACAGGTAACCAGGAACTCCAGTAGTTAGATCAACAAACTAAGAGAGATACGGTGTGCCACATGCAGTAGACTGCACCTGTTATTTCAGTGTGCCAATTACATATTTAATTGACATTTGACACTCTTCTATGTATTGTTATTCTTACTACCATGCATACTGAGCATCTATGACAAGGATTTAGAACAGGATTGGGGCCAAAAAACATGATTAGGATATCTCTACGTACTACCAAATGTAGCATACATGGACATCCGAGAGGAGTATGTGCACACACCCATATGTGATAGTTGAACATGACATTCCAAAACCAGGTGCATTCATCTGCTGCTATAACAGCCTCCAATAGTGTCAGAAGGCATTCCACAAAATTTTGGAACCTGGCAGCAGGGAGTTGTTCCCATTCAACCACAGGAACACTGGTCAAGTCGACCAATGATGTTGCAAACTCTCTATCATATCTGACTATGTAGTGCAACATAATCATCAGGGATGTATTTTTTTTAATGCAAGACAGGTAATGTGACCTGGAAAGTGCAGGGAAAATTACATCTTCTCTACACTTTTACATCTACACTTTTCAACCATTGTGCTACCGACAGTGTTGGTGTTCTCTTTCTATTTGACTCAAGGGTTATAGGTCATGATCCTATATAACCCTTGGGTCTACTCAGACCACGTCTACTTGTCATCAGGTCCTTTCCAGATCGGGTCTCAATTTTTAAGAAATTATTTATGCAAGGAGATTCACATATCTTTTCCCCAGGTGTGTAGAGGTTAGGGCTTCAAGTTCTTCCACACTTATTATCAAGATTATAAATTAGACTTTTTCTGGTCTAAAATTAAATATTCAACATGTGATTTGGAAAACCTCAGAACTTTTCTGTCATATTCTTCTTAAAATCTGTCAAATTATACCTATAAATATATAAAAATGTATCCTTTCCAAAATAATCCATTGATGCAGTATTGTAGTCTGTGCTGAAGACGTGTACTGTGAATTTTTCATGCTGGTTTTCACCTCCTGTTCTCTCAGCTCTCTCTCATCAGTTGTCATGAAAGTTCTCTATAGAAATACTGTCTACACTATAAACAATTAATTAATGATTTCAGACACTGCTAGCATCAGTATATCAGAAGAATACCTCAGAGAGCCTTTTTCAGTCTTTTAGATTAGATTTAGTGATGTGAGGGTTTACAAAGTTGATAAAATAAACATCTCTTTTGAAGGTGTACTTGGATCACTTTATAAAGATAAGAATAATTTTCAAAATAATGCCAAGTGGATATTAAGTTATGTGCCAAATAAATTAACCAGAAAAGATGAATCCATCAGCCAATTGATATAATTCCTTGACCTCCTTTAAATAACATTTTTAATTATTACCAGCAATCGTGGGAAAAGTACACCTCAAGAAATAGTAAATCAGTGAGTTACTTGTCTTTTCTTCCTAAAGGTAGTATTTAGAGTGGGAAGAGAGACATGAAGATTTTTTTTTGTAAATTGTGATAAAATTATAGTACAATAAGTCATATATGACCCATATTTAGGGTGAATAGTTTGCACAAGAGCGCACCGCATAAGGATGATGTGGATCACATATACGTAAATAATACCCATATTAAAATTAAAAGCTGGTATCTTCATCTTCTCTGATATTTTCTGTCATGGTTGAGTTTTAACTACATAACTTCAACAACCCGTCAATGGCAGAGTCCCATTGGATGTGCGTTGTGGAGGTCACCTATGGGTCGCGGTCTCCCAGAGGCCTCTGGGCCACTATAGCTTCCACAGTTGCCAGAAAGAACACAGCTGTTCTGCACACTGGAAACAATAGCCTTGTTCTGCACGATGTTGAACTTGCACTTGCTGAGGCTGCCCTCTAATACAGTCTCAGAGAAGTGGTTACGTCCAGACCAATCTTTTATTGGCATTATTTTCACTGGACTAAACAAGAAAACAGACCTGACAGAAAGTTAATTTAATAGGCACCAAAAGGTTTATGAGTAAACACAGCCTAAGAAAGGTTTGACACACTGCTAACAATTTCTGGTGAGAGCAGCCGTGATGTTGACTTCCTCCCTGCAAACAGGCTGTTCTATTTGGTGTGTTGATAATGTTAATGAGATAGCTTTATCTAAATTGATTTCTGATCTACTGTTGCTGTTTGGTGTATATACAGTATACATACACACACACACACACATATATATATATATATACACACACACACACATAGACAGTAATATGATTGCAGCTGAGTGTTTGGAATGCCTGCTAATGGGCAGAAATCAGCATTGTTTGGATGCTGGTGAGGAAATAATTTGATGGACAAAAGATTACTTTTGGCACCAAAATTAGTTCTAAATGATACCTCATAGAATACAAATGGAAGAATCTAGAGAGGAAGCAGATGTACTGTATACACCAAACACATACTCACTATGTAAAATCATCAATCAGAAGCCCTCATAATAAAATATAAAAGATCTTCATTGTAATTTTTTGATTACAAGACAGTCATATCCAAGTTCTCCTAAAGACCCTGAGGTTGTAGCTTTCCTGAAGAACAGATCAGAAGCAGTCATCTTTCTGTCTATTTCTACTTATTGAAGCAAGGCTTTGAGCATAGTTTCCACAGGGATAGTCTTTGTTTCAGGAGAGTCTGTTTAACATCAGGCAATGAACTGGTTCTTTCCGATTTATTGCATAGATTAGGTTTTCTTTTATACACCAAGAATGGAGAGTCTGTAAAGTGTTAAATTGTAAATTTTAAGGGAGAATGCATAAAACCAGTTACCAGTTTAAATGTTGTGGCTGATTGGTGTACGGCTGCCAATGGAACTAGCACTCCAGTATTAATTGATGATTTCACTGCTGAGCGAAGGATGAATGCAGAGGTGTACAGGAGCATTCTGTGTGCTCAGATTCAGTCAAATGCATCAAAACTCATTGGACAACATTTCATCATTCAGCAGGACAACAATCCTAAATATATAGCCAAAGCAAATCAATCACTTGATCTCATTCTGACTGAGCAGCATTCTGCTTGCTGAAGACTAAAAGCAGAGATACTGCCTCTGGTCATCATTTTTAGCTGCGGTGAAGCTCTGGGAGACCTCTGGGAGGGCTTCACCAGGGAAGATACGTGTCTGCTGATGTTTGTGGGCCAAAGACGTCATGCGGTCATTGACTGCAAAGAATATTATATCCTCTCCACAGGAGAGGAGCCTGATAGCTGCTGAAGGCTCTGCCTCCCATTCTACTAGCATCACTCTGCTGACCATGAGAACCTCTGAGCTTTATAATCGTAGCATAACATTAATATTGTATTTTATGCAGGTGAACCCTATTGGAAAACAAGGTATACCTGACATAGATGGGTTTTCGTTCATTCCTATTTGTTATACGGTAGTTCCATAGCCATTATAGTCACAGCCAGCTTTGCAGCTGTACTGTACTGTAAATGCCCTAACCATAACAGAACCATCACAATGTTTGACAGATGAGGCGGTAGCTTTGGGTCATGAGCTGTTCCTTTTTTTCTCCCCACTATTCTCTTTCCATCACTATGATAGAGGTGGATTTTTTTCAGTCCATACAATTTTGTATAATTTTGTGAACTGCAGTGCGGCCTTTCTGTATTTGAGGTTTATCAGGAGTTTGCATCTTCTGGTGAATCCTCTGAGGCTACAGTCATGTAGTCTTCTCTTTTTTTGCTTTTTCTTCGCTTTTTTGGAATGTACATAACTGTTGATTTTGGCAATCCAACTACCTTTCATATCTGTCTGATAGATTTTTGCTTTTAGCCTCATTATCACCCTCTTCACTTGCATGTTCACCTCTTCACCCCTCATTTTGACCGACTACTTCACCTCAATCTAAATGACAACTCTCAACTCTCAGTCAACTCCGGGCGGTGTGTGAGCTCTTTTGTCCATGAACTAATGTTGAAACAACATAGAAAACTGACGAGAAATATTTAGTGGCCAAGTGTCCCATTACTTTTAACTCCTAAAATTTGGGCACTATGTGCTAAAAGGTTCTATATCTCCCACCCAACCTACTCAAATTAAAGCTGAGACTTGGCACTTTCATGTAGTATCCATTATTTTATCTCAAACTGACTGCGCTGAAGCTCAGAGCCTGAATTGTCTGGATTGTACATACAGGATTACATTAAGGTTATTGCATGGCAGGCATACTTAATTACAATAAGGAGAGACAGAATGACAATATGAAGTTAATTTATTACAAAACATAGATTATTAATTAAATATTAAGTGCAATAAGTTAAAGGTGCATTATTAATGTTTTTATAATTTTGTATAATTAGTCAAATGGCTTCATTTAATGTAAAAGTGGTTGCTCATAGTGAAAAACACAAAGAGAATTATCACCTGCAGTATTCTGCAATATCCCCAGCTCTGCTGAGCTTTCTGATCTGTTACACAGTAGATCACTAATTTTGGTTTTGTGTTTTGGTCTGGCTTAGTCTGATGCCACCTGCACAGCATAAACTGCAGATGAATAAAATTTGCAGTTAACTGGCACAAAAGAGGCTGCATTTAGCAGCAAAAGAGTCATATCATAGTAATATTAGTAGTTGGTGGGGACCAAAACAGAGCTAAAAGGAGAGTGAATGATGGATTTGTCAGATCACCAGGCAAGGGCTCCAAATAAATACTATAGTTGCTCTGTGTCTGCTGGATGTATAAACAGGCATTATTAGCAACATGTAACATGTTGTGTCAAATGGAAAACTGTGATAGAACTGATAGAAATCCTAAAATATCATTTATGTGATAAACTCCAAATCTGTGGTGATAAAGTTCACAGGATGGAACATGTGCACTGTTATTCATTCCTTACCCCCTAATTAGTACAAAGGAGCATGCAGTTATTTTCATGGTATAATATTTTTTGTCATTGGGGAATTTTTTTTTTTAAATTACCATTTTTTTTCTAATTTGAT
Source organism: Xiphias gladius (assembly GCF_016859285.1). Classification (NCBI taxonomy): domain Eukaryota; kingdom Metazoa; phylum Chordata; class Actinopteri; order Istiophoriformes; family Xiphiidae; genus Xiphias; species Xiphias gladius. The sequence goes on along the minus strand of NC_053405.1, from coordinate 27,430,736 downwards.
CACTCATCAGATCATCAATTTTGATAAAAATGCATGAGAGTAATTTTCTCACATCAGGATAATTAAAACACCCAGCAAGAGAAAGAAGACAATACAAGAGCGAGCCTAAGTGCTGAGATCAAGGCACATAGAGGGTCTCTACTGTGAAAGAAGTGAGGGGTAGATAAGTGTTACAAAGGGCTCTAAGTACAAAATGAATGGAACTCGGGTACTTTTGATCCTTGCTATCATTCTCTTTGTTTTAGGCTTTATCTCTCCAAAACCTTTCATCCTGACCCTGTGAAGTACAGAACAGAGTGCTTGATTTGAATGCTGTTTAGCACCGTGTATCCATGGCTAATGGAACTGTACTACGTATACTAAGGGGGAAGAATCCGCAGGTGTATGCTGTGGAGTATTTATATATATAAAGTGCATTCAGAAATTATTCAGACCCCTTCATGCTTTTCATATTTTGTTATGTTGCAGTCTTATGCTAAAATCATTTAAAGTCATTTTTTCCCTCGTCAAACTAAACTGAGTACCCTATAATGACAAAGTGAAAACAGAATTGTAGATGTTTTTGCAAATTTGTTGAAAAGGAAAAACTGAAAAATCACATTGACATTAGTATTCATACCCTTTGCTATGACGCTTGAAATTTAGCCTTGGTGCTTTACATTTCTCTTGATCACCTTTGAGATGTTTCTACACATCGATTGGAGTCCCACCTGTGGTAAATTCAATTGATTGGACATGATTTGGAAAGTCACACATCTGTCTAATTAAGGTGTCACAGCTGACAATGCATATCATGGCAAAAGCTAAGGCATGAGGTTGAAGGAACTTCCTGCAGAGCTCAGTGACAGGGTTGTGTTGAGGCACAGATCTGGGGAAGGCTACAAAACATTTTCTGCTGCAGTGAAGATTCCCAAGAACACAGTGGCCTCCATAATACTTAAATGGAAGAAGTTTGTAACAACCATGAGTCTTTCTGACCAGACAAACTGAGCAATCGCGGGAGAAGGGCCTTGGTAACAGAGGTGATCAAGAACCCGATGGTCACACTGGCTGAGTCCTAGAGATCCTGAGTGGAGATGGAAGAAATTTCCAGAAGGACCACTCATTTCCCAGCGAATGGGAAGGTGGTCTCAGACTTTTGGACCCACTGTATATATATACAGTCCGGGGATTTCAAGATCTTTGGCGATTGCTTTGTAGCCTTTGGAATCGTTAAGTAAATGATAAAAGCCGATAATTATGACCAGGACTTTATTTACAATATCTTTTATTTACACATCCTTTAGTTATGGAACAACTTTATCATTTGAACGTAAGTCCAACGTTCACTCTATTTTAACTCTATTTCTGGTCTCTTCCAACCCTTGCACTTGCCCTCACCCATGGACTCACCTTCTTTTAGCTAATGACGATTAACGTGACAGTCTAGTGCTTATGGGAGATGATGCTCTTAAAAGACGGCCAGAAACAAAGTATTTAACATGCAACAATATTGCATTCAGTTTCAGTGATTACAACAAAAGTCTCAAGAAATAAATGTTCTGAATGGGCAAAAGCATTAGACACACATTGCATCATTGTTAGCCATATAAAATTTAATATAGGAAAAGTCAGATTAATGGTCATGTCAAGATCTTTAATTTCTGCTCTCAAAGAGAGATAAAACACACCTGCCACTTTGTGTGTGTTGTGTGTGTGTGTGTGTGCGTGTGTGTGTGTGTGTGTGTGTGTGTGTGTGTGTGTGTGTGTGCGTGCGTGTGTGTGTGCGTCTGGCCCACCCACCTCACATTTATGTACAATACTTGCATGTGGGTATCTGCATCATCAGTGATCCGGATTTTAAACCACTCAACACATGCTTGACAACTGAGAGACTGACAGCTGCAGAAAATTTCTTGAGCTCAAACAGCACTTGAAGCCTTGGCTTTGTGAGAGTGCACTACATTTGTAGCCGTGTGTTTGATTTTAAGTCTTCTACTCTGAATGTAGGCAGTGTGGCTTCTTTTTTGGAAACGCTGTACATATTCAGCTTGACATCCCCAACAGGGGCATATTTTTAGGCAGATGTTACACTCAATAATTCACAGATTTTTTTTTTTTCAAAGACAGCACACATATAGCACGCAGAAAGGTTTCATAAAGCTTTCTCCTTGTGCCTTTTTGTAATGCATAGATATGTGAATTATTAAGTAAAACTTCTATTCCCTATATGTGCCATATTGAGTAGTTGAGAGTGTTGGTTAGGTGCATCCCACATGTTAGCATCTTTTCCTGGCTGAGGCATGTAACTACTTCCTTTACAGTTTTATTGTTTTCCTTTAATTAACTAGAAAACTGCATAGGGAACGTGTGCATTGATTCATGAATTTGGGCTCCATTCCTGTGCAACATAATGCTCATTACGATTCTGCTTGACAATGTGACAATCACATACCGGGACCACACATTCTACTTTGCATACATACAGAGCGCCGGCAAAGTTTCAGTCACATGAGGCAGGCGCCAGCCAAGACCAGACTCAAGCCAAGGAAAAGTAGTGCGTAAAGTTAATTTAAAAAAAGCAAGCAGTAACTGCAGGTCTGTGACAGTATGCAAAATCCAGTCGCCTGCATGACAGTCAGACACACTACCCCACCCTGAGTTTCCACCTCACTACATGAACGATACATTACTTACCGGACTAAATACATTATTAGTATTATCATTATTACATAGACTCTCAACTTTAAACAACTTTGAAGGTGGATTGTTCAAAAATAAATGAGAATGTTACAAAGGCAGAGACAGACAAGTCTGAAAGTAGTAGTTTAAATAGAGGTTGTCAGATAGTTTTGAGTGTTTGAACTTTTGATACTCTTAGCTGTCTGCTACTTAATTTGACTCGCTGGGGAAAAAAAGCCACTCCTCCACAGAGGGAGCACCACAGCTTTGAAGTCACAATGCAGTGCTTTGTTTTGGGACATTGAAAGTATGCTGGGGTGACAGTGAGGTAGTTTTCGGGTGTGTGCAGTCATGGTTACACGATTTTGTGTCAGCATCTGGGACTGTGTGTACATGTGTGCACAGGAGTATGTGCATATTTGACAGCAGAACAAAACGTCCTGGCAGCTCTGTGGCCTTGAGTGCCTTTGGTGTTGTTTCCTCTCAATAGCTTGACAGGTCATTCCGCTCTTTTCCACTCAGAATTGAGCAAACTAGAATAGAAAAGATAAGAGAAGTGAAGATTTGTGCATGAACTTTGTAATCACTGTGGTCCCACAATAATAAAGAGATTCCCGAATGAGATAATGATTTGTCTTGAAAAGAAAGATCATTGGACAAAGATTTAAACGATACTATTCTATTGATTCTCCTTCGCTCTTTTTCACCTCAGACCACCAGTTTCCTGTCAGAAGCCCAATTTTCTGTGGAGTCACCAGAAACCCTGGACCCACTTTTCAAGTTCCATGAAACCATTGCTAAGGTAAGACCACCATAATTATTCTTTACTCTATCAGTAAAATCTTTATAGCAAAATGATTGTTATAGCTTCCAAATAATAAAACAATGTAAGAGTAACGACGGTCCAAAGTGTAAAGCAAGCCAACAGGCAGGGAAAAGGGGAGAAGGGAACACATTCTGCAAAATTCTTTAGAGTACCCAAACATTAATTAGACATTGGCTCTTCAGCCAGCTGTTTACATCTGTAAACTGGCATATGCACAGAAACCTGAGGAAAAATAGAATCAAATAATTCTACAAAAGACCATCAAAATGATGAGTGAAAAGGATATGTTTTCTAAGAATAATCTAGCCAACTGTAATAACATGAACAAACTGGGGATGCTTAATCTATAACTTGATGAAGTTGTTACATTGATGTTTCTTTCTGTTACTATCAGCTATCCTAAGCTAGCAAGGCTGAAATAGCCAGCCCTGATCCCGGGCCATCATACTACATATGATAGTACTGGTCTCCTACCCCAGGCATTTCAGTCACTCGCCAGCTCATAAAATACATGGGAAGAATGTTGAAAGTACAAACTCACCAGATAGTGGGCAGTATTTTCCTACAGATTTTCGTGGTGGGAAAAAAAAGCCATGTAAAACCTGATAGCCTGAATTTACTTAAAAAAAGAGTTTTGAATTGCCTCGATACAGCCCCTAGCCATCAGTGGGAGCGCTTAGGGCACCAGTGGTGAGCAAGAAAGAAATACTGCACCATCTTTTATTTTACATGCTTGGTAGTCACTATATAGTAAGACGCCTTAGGTCAGAATCATTTGTATCTGCTGTTACTGCAGACAGTGAACACAAACTATTTACAAATTATTCATACTGGGGCTGAAGAAATATTCAGATTGATCATTTTGATCAATTAAGGCTGCAGTTAATTCAATTCAGCCCAAACTAAACAGTTTATCTCCTCAGTCTCATATACACCACAACACCAGTAAAGTTTCCATGTTTACAGAGCAGTAAGTTGAGGAGGCTTCATGCGAGCTTTCTCCATTGCTGTGAAACGCTGGTAGCCTCCTATTGCTGTTGCTAAGCAACTGTAAAGCCAGCTGCTGTCAGTCACTCAACTGGTGTAGCGGAGGAAATTACCAGGGTTATTAGGTAAGTAAAGCATAAAAAAAGTCACAATCCCCTTTATCTGCGACAATCAAAGCCCGATAGTATTTAATGATATTTTCTGTAGACGAAACAGGCTGTGCAGGAACAATCACCACTGTCTTTATTAAACCTGCTTTTGAGGAGAAAGCAACAAACACGTTGAGCCACTTTCTACTCAGGGCTGCACATTTTTTAGCTTTACACGTTCAGGACAGTTCTCCAAGAAGTGAAAGATGTGTTAAGAAAATTAAAAAAAGACAGGTGGAGGTCAAAAGCAGGTTAGAAAAAAATGGAAAGAAGATAAAACCACTGTTAAAAATGCCTCCTGTGTGATCATATTCTTCTTCTTTTTTCTTCTATTGACATAATAGTTAGACCTTCGCCTTTTTTTCTGCAGTGACTTCTCTGTAAAAGTCAGATAAAACACACGCTGCTTATGTAAGCTGTTGCCAAATTAGGATCTCTATCTCAGCTAACAGATTGGACCTTTTTAAAATAACCCCCACTGTTAGGAGGAACACTCTCATTGCTTATAAATGCCACCAGTTCACCACAGCTGTCGCTACTGTAGGATAGCTGTCATAGTTTACAAATTACATAATGCACAGTGACATTTTCATCTTTTATGGAGGGCTAGCTCTAAATGAAGACACTTCACTTTGGTATGTCCTTACCTCGGCACCTCATATGTGTGAAATTACACTTAGTTTTCAAGTACTGCCTGGCAGGAGTAGATCAACATACCACTGTGTATTTTCAACTACTTGACGGCCCCTTCAGATAAACAAACAAAGGGAAATTTATTCAGTACTGCAAGGAGTGGAGAAGAAGACAGAAGCAGTTTAATTGGGGAGAGCAGGATGTGTGGGAGAGAGAAGAGTAAATTTGTACAAAAGAAGATTCTCTTCTGGTGAACCGGGTGCTATCTGCGTATTCACACAACTGTAGCATTCTGTCTGTGTTGTATGTGTGTTTGATATATCTCTGATAAAAAAAAAGTGTGACTTGAAATGTCAGTGTATGTATACAAGGGGGGGCCGCACATGTACTGCAGCACCTGTTTTCTCCAGGTCAAAGCTGAGGCTACATTGCAAAGCAAAGCAGATACTCGTGCAGACATGTTGAGTTCAGTTCAGTTTTTTTACCTTTGAGTCTTGAGTCTTTGAAGGCTCCTTATAAATATATTATCATTTAAGAGAGTTTCAATTTATCAGTAAATATTTGTCATACTGCACTTTAAGTCAAGACACATCATTTATAAAAGTAACTTTTTACAAGTTAGAGCTCCATTAAGCTGGTGTCTGAGCAACCTTTTGTTCTTGTTACTAATTTGGTGCATTTTTAACCTTCATTGTTTACATCCGTGTTTGCTGACACATTGCTATGTGTCTTGGCACTTTACCGCCAACTGTAGATTAGTGGAGCAGAGGAAAACCATTGGCAAGAATGTCTATTCTAACAAGTGTGTCCTTGTGCGTGCACAAGAACAAAGAAAGATGTACCCACTCGTAAAAACGTTGCTTCATAGCATTACTGGTGGCCACAGACACCACGTTGTACCTTTTAATATAAAAGGCTACAACACACAGACAGATTGTGACATATCCTGCTGTGTGTGGCCCTGGTCTGTAGAAGGAGACATCCTTAATATCTTCAGTCCGGTTTCCTTCCTAAATGCCCACAAATATGGCTACATTTCTTGTGCTAAAAGCCCCCAGCTTCCCTTAACGCAGATCTACTGGAGGTGTATCAAGATCTCAAACAAGGGCAAGACTGTTTTGAACGGTGTGTGTGGTTGTATTCATGGTGTCAACAGTGTACGCTGTTCTTGTCCACTGTGCAGGCGACCTTCATGTCCATCCCATGTCTGCTTAATGGTGATTGCTTGGCTAAAAGGCTGCTGGTTGGCAGCCCATTTTTCTCTCTTGTTGTTCTTATTTTTTCATTTGACACCTCCCTCATTCACCTACACAAAGAAAAGGAGAAACTCAGCAATGACCTCAAAAACAAAGACTAAAAATAAGGACACGTCATTTTTTTCGACACGTACAGGTTGTACAGTATCAAATTTGATTGCAACATGCTGCATATCACCGCCATCTTTAACATCCATGGAGTTGAGGTTTAGGGAGTTCCTGTAGGTCAGTACCACTATTGACTTTTTTTGGATATAGACTGCTGATAGACAATACATTAGTCTTACAAGTACTACAAATACAAAATACGTCATTTGTAACTGCCCCTCATAACAATACATAAAAGTGGTTTCTAATCTGATGCCCCTTTCAGGAGAACAGCATAATTATCTGTGCTTTCCAAAACCTTTACAAATCATACATTTTATGACCTACCAGCACTATGGTAAATGTTCGGTTAGGTTTAGGCATTAGAATTACTCCATTAGGTTCAGGGAAAGATAATGGTTTGGGTTAAATAAGTACATAATTAAGGTTAGAAAAACGATGTGATTTGGAATAAAAGTATTACTGTACTTTGTTAAGTTTAGGGAATAATCACGGTCAGGGTTGCAAGGGGCCAACGTCGACTTTTGATAGGAAATGGTAAAACAGTGGTCTCGCACGGTATAGTCACACTTTTTGTTGACCCACCCAACCTGCTCGACCCCTTCCTTTTTCTGACTTTGTGGCTCTGTAATAATGTCACCAATTTCCTACTTTGCCCCTGACAGACAATAGTCATAATTCAGATGTCCACCAGAGGGCTTTGACAGGGCTTGAACATAAACACATTACGTTTTTGGACATTTGCTGAAACAACTTATGCCGTATGCATTACGCAGTATAACTATTATTACATGTATAAATTAATTTAATACAAAAAAATACATCAATGTATTGATCGAGCATGTGTTAAATTTGCATGTGCAATCCAGGCTTATGCTCATGTAAAAAGGAATCTTTTTGCATATATAGTGCAACCGCTGTAACCCAACAGATCAGTTGTGGGATTATTCACTGGGATGAAGATCAGTAGAGATCAGTACCTCCTGGGATATCAGTGGTGAGGGCACTCTTGTCATTGCCTCTTTAAACCAAGTGTTACCATCAAAATATGCCTCATGCATGCTGTCATGCATAGTCCTACTAACCACAATGTCTGTGATCAGACCACACCGATGATATGCCAAGTCTCTTTTGAAAAGTTAAAAGTACATAAACAGAAAGTAAAATGCTTCCATGGATTTAGTGATTTATACTGCGGGTCACAATTTGAGCCCTATTTTTTTAATCCAATATTTGCTTACTTTTTGACGTATTGGGACCAGTATCAGTATACCGATTTCACCATTTGCAGTTCCTGTTTGAAATGATCCAATGAATGTACAGACAATTATCAATGGATTACTTTGATAAGGAAGAACACCTAAAAACGTGGTGATTCTCAATCATTCTGGAGTTATTAGGAGCGTCTTTTTTCCTGATTTCTAAGCGGATTTATAGATGTTTGGACACTGGATATAATGATATCCTTGGAAAGTGTAAGTCAAACTGAATCTAAAAATACATTAAGCTAAAATGTTTAATTTTAACACTGTGATCACATGATTCTGATATTATTGCAGATATCTGCTGTTAACCTAACATTAGCCTTTTGCTTATTATTAGCCTGCCTCTTCAAATTTTTGATTCAGATTTTTGTTCATTTTCCAACACCATTGACGATTAGCCAACTGTAATAACTTCGAAAGTGACAAAGCATTATACAACAAGTGTTGCCCAGCCGGGGTCATCAATTTTTTGTGTCTCCTGGTAACACTTCTGTTGTTGTCTGTGTAACTTGCAGAGCATGTTTGTCTATTTGGTTATGTTGTTTGTATTAGCAGGGCGTTTCTGTATTCGGTTGTGTTGCAACGAGTATGTCTATTTGCTTGTGTGTATTTGCAGTGCATGTGTTGTCAAATTGAGGAAGATGTTTTCTTAATTTACTTTTGTTTTGTGTACTGACATGTGTTTTCTAATTTTGCAGTTTGTTAAGCGCTCTCAACCACCATATTAAGCTTTGTAATTAGAATATAGTTCATTAGATTCAGATATAAATATAAATACACCCTCAATGTGAATGAATGTCAATAATGATGCCTTATGATGATTTTGCAAACATGTTGCCAATAACTCATAGCACTGCATTTAATAAATCCTTCTTCATGTGTTCCATGGACCAGTGGACAGTTCATTTTAATGTGCTTGCTTTGTATAGTGCTTACCTTTAATTAAAAAACACTTTGCAGCCAACAAACCACTGGTGACAATGAAATTCACTGACTAAAATAAAGTAAAAACACCTTTTTAGAGGAACTTCGAGCCACCTTTTATTCTTTGACAGTTTTTATTACTTCCCTCCCAGCCCTCTTCAAATCTTTTAATGGAAGTTATCTTTCTCTCAGTATCATTCTATCGCATTGGTTTCTTCTTAATATTAGTCTCATCAGGCCAGAATGCACACTTTCTGTATTTTTGCTCTCCAGCTTTTACATTTTTTTTCTTTTTTTTTAATTTTTCTATAAACATGGTCCATAATGTTGTTCCTTAATGCCTCTATAATATACATAGTTTAATCTGAATCAGTAGTTTTTATCACATTCTCTCTCAGGATCCCAGCCACTGTAACCTGATTAATTATTTTGTGTGTGTTCTATGCCAGTACATTGTTGAGATCCTACGTGACAAGGCAGGTGTGTGTTGCACTGGCGTTATGCTAAAATATATTTGGCAACTTTTTCCAGCACCATGGGCAGTGGCATGAAGTTGTTGGGCTTGTGATCTTGCTTTAAAAACTCTGTACAGGTGTTTGCAGTTATTCTGACTAATTGAATCTCTACTCAGGCTGGAGTTGGGTGCAGCTGTGCTGGGAATAACGTGGTCACCAAATGTAAAGTGCTTTTAAGAATGATAAGTAAGTAAGTTGTCCTTAATGGGTGCAACTAATCAGGAGCAGGAATCTAACTGGGCTAAATAAGGTAAAACACCAGTGTGGGTAGACTTTGTCTAGGAGGGCCTGTGCTGTGGGATAGATTGTTTGTATAATAACACTGAAAAAATACAACTGCATAAAGGGTTGTATTAGCCAGAGAAACGGCCAGATTTGTAATACATACCTTGTCATTTTTATCATATTACACGAAAAGTATGTTTATTGGCTGGAGGGCAACAGCAGCGCTGGCCCTGTGAACACGAATGTCCCTGACTGAATTAGTGAGTGAGTGATAAAGTTACACCATTAATCAGCCGAATGCCACCTAACTAAGCGCTGGAGTTATGCCATTGGTCGAACGGCTGACTGTTGAAGTTTCCCCATTGGCCATTGCTCTTTCAAAATGAGTTGGTGAAAACGGTTTCTATTGTGTCATCAGGGGGGCGTTTACAGGTAGTGTTGCCAACGTAGCGCCTTTGTTGCTAGATTTTCAGACCCCTTTAGCAACTTTTCAAAAAAACGCTCCTAGTGACAAATCTATTAACTTTCTGAACAAACCTTAGCTACCTGCTGTAGAAGAGAGTCGCCAGTATTGCCCCACAAGTGCGAGGTCAAGCTTTCCCTCCACAGACAAACCTCTCTATGCGTCCCATTCAATTGACGACACGGCAGCTGACACGGATGTGACTGAGCCTCTAATTTTATCTCTGAGATCATTTTACAAGTAAATATGCACAGCCTTTGTCTTTAACTTATGTGTAGGGTGATTTTGTCAGACAAGGTTGCGGTTATAAAATCAGGATTTTAGCAGTGCAGAGCAGCAGCTTGGAAATGGTTTGGAAGTGACTGATTGACATTTAGTTTTAATGGGCCACGTTTCAGTCAGTATATCACACTGGTTTCATTGTCTGATGACAGAAACAGAAAAACATGAAAATGAAAACAGCTTTATTGGGAATTCGGCTGTATTGAATTAATGTATATGACTGTAAATAGGACAGACGCAAACAGATAAAGGGCAGTTCAGCCATATACTAGGTTTTGACCTCGTCTTGTTTATTTTCATCAGTGTAAAAGCTTTGATGTAAATGCTTGTGTGTCTATGAGTAAGGTTGCAGATATGGTGGACAGAGGAAAAATGGGGTTGTCATTGGGCCTTAATCATCACATCCTTGGAGATCGGGCAAAGAGTGCCAGATGTTATTTGTGCAGGTTGTAAAAGGGGAGAGAGAGAGAGAGGGAGGCAGCAAAATGACAGTTACATAAAAACACGAGGCTTAGGATGTGCTGACACAACATGTCATGATGAAGGGCAAATGGGTGGTGGCAGAGATGTTATTCCCCATGGTAAATATTCAGATTGGTAGGGGTTTAAAGAAAGACAGAAAGACAGTGTGACCTCTTTTGTGGCTTGTGTGTCTGTGTTCCAAAATGTCAGGCAGTCTCACTATTTATCAGAAAAGTATTCAACCCGAGTGGAGACCTGGAAAAACAGTCTCATGCATACTGTAGATCCCTTATATATATATATATATATATAAATATATAAAATGAAACCAATGTAGTTGTAAGAAAGGAATTGTTTTCCTTTATCTTATATTACTTTGGATATACATGTACAGTATGTAATTTTTCTACATATTCACAGAACACGAAAAAAGTATAAAATATATAATGAATCGTGCTACAGGAAACAGCAGACAGGCTGAATCCTGACTGAATCACACAACGAAAATGCACAAGGAGCAATGTGGTTGCAATGTGGTTTAAAACTTTAAAGTATAAAGACAACAATTCAATCTATTTCAGTGAGGAAGGGCATGGGACATATTGTCTTCCTCTCAAAGTGATCCCAGCATCACAAAGTTCCATCTCAATGAAAAAAAGCTCGAAAGCTTTTCTATTGTTTACCAGCAGACTGAATATTAATGTTAAAAGTATTCATTTTCATATTAATTGTTCTAGCGACTCTATTATTTATCAATGTATTCAGTTATATTTTTTAACTTGTCAGATAACTCATCATAATTCACATTGGTTTCGGGGCTCCATACTACCATTGCTATTTTGTAAGGAGATTTTACAAAGCTAATTCTGGTCTGACAGCACTATAACACATTTCAGGTGACACCCCAATCTGTCATATCAATGCAAACATTGGACGTTAGCTGTCAGATTTGTCAGATGAGTGGTCTGAAGTGCAATATACAGTGGAGGTTCTGATTACCCGATATCAAAAAAAGAGAAAAAACTGCAGACCCAATGCAAATTCTATACAGTTGTTCTTTCTTCTGCCTTTTAATTACTTAAAATATGATCTGAAAATGAATTAAGCAATATATTGCTAAAAATGTTCTATAATTTTTCCTTAGTTCATTTTCTTTTTCCACTGTCCAGACTCAGTCTTTCCAGCCCAGTCTTTTCTTCTCATTCTCCCACTCTGCCTCTCTCTCTCTCTCTCTCACACACACACACACACACACACACACACACACACACACACACACACACACACACACACACACACACACACACCCACCCTTTCTCTCTATGGAATAGTGTATGTGCATTGTTAGTGTTGTAGCTCAGAGACTGTGCCTATGCTCTGCGTCCCTGTACTCATTTGTCAAGTGCAGTTTTGGACGCAGCTTGGTTGGGTTCAGGGGGGCAGGTGGCAACAGCAGGCATCTCTCCCTCACTCTCTCTGTCTTTCTTTTGTTCTTGATCCCCTCTTGTCTCCCTAGCTCCCTTGGTCTCTCTCACTCTCTCTCATTGGGCAGTGTTTTCAGTGTAGCTAATTTTTTAAGCATGACGTTGTGTACAAGTTGGCTTCCCCAGACCTGGCAAGGCAAGGTTGGCATTGATCAGGCCAGCGACGGATAGCCCTGGCACACTCCTTCAATGGCCCCTGCTGCACACTGCTGGGCATGCACAATGGACTTGGGAAGGTTTGAGAGATTGTATGTGTCGAACACAAATGTATACAGTGTATGTAAATCAGGCATTATGCCTAAATGTAAAATTACTTTCAAGTGAAGACAATGACATGTCCCAAGCTTATAGAATCCACATTACCCAAATGCAGAACCAGTAAGACTCACAATGTATCATTCTTCTATGTTACAGAGTGTGTCCTCTTCAGAAAAATGACAACAATGGTCGTTTGTTTAAACACTATGATTATGATTACAACCTATGATTATGATTTCCCAACAAGGGCCTCTTATGGTTGTGAGGATAGTCAGGAGACCACTGTTGCCATCAGCAACACTTCTCCTAACCCTACACACCGTAAATGTTGTTTGTTTTCTCCAACAATGACCATGACTCAGAAAACAATCATATTAATAATTTTTTGTCAACTGCCATGTCACAGTTTTGGGCAATACTGACAAGCAATGTTGTCCACGCAATAGGGGTACCAGATGAGACAATGCTCAGGAAGGCAATTACCTGCTTTTTCACTCAGGTTGGTGGACTTGCTTTATTTGTTACAGGCATGCAACAGATTCACTAAATAATTCTATTTCCTCAGTCCAAGTCCCATCTGCAATTCCTCCTTCTTCCATGACTGTAGTACAATGAGCTGCAAGACTTCTATTATTCCGTGACGAAACACATCAAGATGACCAATTCCACTGCCAAGATCATGTCTTTCTTAAGTCATCAAATTTAAAACAAATGAGTTTGAAATTTTCTCAAACATGTCTAAAGGCAAAAGTGTTCACAAGGGCCAAAAAAACTGCCCTCACTGAGAGACGCTATGGGTTGAACAAATGGGAACAACAGCACACACTTTCAGGTTGGTTCTTCTCAAAGGCATTCATGATGTTGTACTCGATGGTGCATGGGAATGTTCACAAGAAAGAAAATAGAAAGGGCGGTTCAAATCTTGCATACTTTCTCACCTCTTCACACCTGGCCAATCACTGCAGGAAGAGGCATGCTTCTTGGATAGTCATTTCAGAAATTGATGGGAGAAGATCCCTCAATTTCTTCTTGAAAAAGGTGACTTAAGGGTTTCAGATGCTGTTTGACAATCTGACAAGCACTTAATTTGAAACATACTGATGCCTTTACCTTGATGGTGGGTACAGTGTTTCTCTTTTGAACAAGAACCAGGAACCAGGGAGACCAGGAACAGCTGTATATTCTTATTCAGGTACTGTCAGACTGGTTGTTTATAATGATAATAATAATAGATAGAATGATACTTACAGGTGTATTAATGTTATTTAAAGCAGCAGCAATCATAGCAGCACAAATTAATAATAATCATAATAACAATAACAAGTTGATAATAATGAGTGTTGAGTAGTGGCAGATCCAGATACTTCAGCTCACAGGGAGAGACAGGACAGAAGAGGACACTTTGCAGTATATTTACAAGTAATTTACAAGTATCATTGAAATTGATTCCATGTCCTTGCCTTTGAGGGAAGCACAAAGGGAAGCATAGGGGGAAAAAATGAGAAAATAGACAGAGAGAAAGGAGGGGTAGATGGTACAGAGCAAAAAGACCCAGTATAGACACAGGGACAGACGGAGAATGACAAAGTAACAGATAAGCCTGTAAATATACAGTCCTAGTTGAAATTACTGGCACCAATGAATTATTAATTTAGAATATCTTCAAAAATAAATGCAAATTAACCAATTTTGTGTAGTAAAAATATTTTTAATAAAATGTCCAAGGTTAATGAACAAAAGAAAATAAAAAAACAAAACTTGCATAATAGTGAAGTAATACAAACACAATAAAGCCCAGTGGTGCTTTTTGTAAAAGGCAACATGATGATTTTAATGTTAATCTCACTATAGTAATACCTTAATTCTTTAGTACTTATGTAGGCATGACCCAGAACATAGTTATCCACTAAACAAAAGAAATGTAATCTGAGTACTGTGCTGATTTGTGTAATGCAATTGCTTCCCAGCCTTGCCCACTGCCTTGTTGATAACTGATCAAGAAAAGGGGACCATTAAAGCAGAGAAGTAAAATATACAGTATAGCAAAACAAAAATGAGGATGGAAAACAGAGGCTTTTCCATCCACTAAGATCAAAGCCCTGGCTTCTTTGTTGATAGATTGGACCTATCCCTGTGCTGTTGCTGAAGGCCGGAAGAGCTTTTTGGAGATAAAACTTGGCCTCATGAGACACTGTGGCACCTCAGACTCCTCCTAGGGGTTAACGGTGAAATAAAAATTTGGATGGTCATCATCTATAGATGATGCATTTCAAGCAGAAAACCCGGGCACACAACCCCATTACACTGCCAGCTCTTATGCGTCAAAGTTAACACTGTGTTAATAGTTATATTTTGGAGGTGGTGCACGTCAGCTAGAGCTTAGCCTAAGCCAAAGCTACGCTGGCTACGTGAGGAGGCTCTGAAGTTACACTGTAACACCTTAGGGCACATACATAAATCCCCATTAACTCTTTCAACCTTTTTCAGCCTGGTTACAAAGTCAGATGTGTTTAGCCATCTAGGGATCCAGGATCATTAAAATGTATTGCAACTGTTATCATGCATGGACCCACCATAAGTGAGTCTGCCACCTGTTATGGGGGAATAGCTCACTGAAGGATGACCAGACACCTGCATAATACAGACCTCACAATCCATCTTAATAGCACCCAGTCTCTTCCCTCCCAGCTTTTCTCTTTCACCTGCCTGTCTACACTTTTTTTTTTTTTGCCTACTCTTCATTATAGTAGGTCTTCTTTGTCTTCCCCTCTGCTGTATTTCTACACTCTATTATAGTGTGAATAATACAAATGATTCACAATAATACAGTGCCAAATTATAAAACTATATCAAAGTTAAAATTTACACCCCACACACAATTAAGCACACATACTGTACATTTGTGTTCATACATGCATATAGAGTACATAATGCAAACGTATACAAATAGTCTTCCATATTCATGCATGCATATTCCTATGCATACTTGTAAATGTGAGCACTGTTCACAGCTGTACTTTGGGACTTCCACTTCAAGCTGAGAGCACTTGAACTAAATGTGTGGAGAATGGAAAGGTACAGGGCATGTAATTAAAATTGTCCACTCCCTCAAGGCAAGTTATTTTGGGCCTGGATTGAGGACAGATTGCTTAAACTGTAATGAAAAATCCTGTGCTTCTGAGTCATTTACTTCCATTCTTCAGTTTTGCCTTAAAATTCAAAAACTTGTCAGTGCCTCATTAGAATTCTCACCTTCTCACCAGTCTCTGACTGTTGTTCACTACCACAACAACAGTCAAACCAGATATTCTGGTAGACGTTTTGAACAATGTGTTTCTTAAATTCACTTCAATTAAAGAACATTACAGATGAAAACACTGTGTAAGTGTCATTGGCGCCGAGAACTGTTATCCTGTACAAACTGTGCATACATTTTTTTTTTAAATGATTTTGTTTGTTTTCATAACATCCTATCTTGAAAATAATCCACTCATCAATTATCCATTCAATAATCTATTAACTAACATTGTGACTCGAATACATTTGAAGGCCAGTGATTGGTGTTAAAAATCACTGGCTATAGGTCATTGCATGATTAAAATTTCTGGCACTTAATCGTGACATTGGCAATGTTGGATTTAGCATATCTTCTTTGTTAGTAATCAAATAAATAGCCTAGAAATCTGGAAAACAAACAAACAAACAAAAAAAAACAATTGAACATTTGTCAGGCCTTCTAAAATAGAAAGCAAACTATCTTTCAGCAGTGAAGATTCTGCTGAGTGCAGCATGGCCATTAAGTCTGCTAACATTAGTTCTGCTAGCATCAACATTACAATATAAGCTAGCAGCCAGCTAAATGTCCATGATCCAACCTCTTTGCAAAGTGATGAGCCCCGGGAGGAATCCACCGTTGCAGCTACCCCAATCAGAAACTGTTGTCCGAGCCAAGAAGACTGATGTTTTGTCACAGCAGCAAATATTCATGGTATGCGGTACCTCAGACATCTCAAGATGATATTTGCAGTGTTAAGATAGATGAACTCAAAATGCTATCAGACTGTCCAACTAAAAGCATTATACTCTAGATTCAAGCCTCAAGGACATCTGTGGGAAGCAATGCAAAATTTTTGATGAATTTTTTTGATGAGAGCATTTACCCCACATTGCGTCACAACAAAAGCGTTGGTTTCATTTTTTGTGTAGCTTGCAAGATTTTCTCATCAGGAGATGAGAAAGAACACAATCAGTGATTGGAGTAATGAAAAGAAAATAGTTTTGAGACGCTTAGAAAACACCAGCTCACAAGAGTCCACAGCTGTGCGCAGCTGAATTTCTTAATGTTGCCTTGGGAAAGAGTCAGTTTATCTAATCCAAGTTAGATTGCTCACAACAACAACAAACAGCACATAAACATGGACTCAAAATAGTCACCTCTCTGATTGCCTTTTGTGGACTGCCTCTGAATCAACTAGAGCAAGGGAAGGCAAAGTAAACTGGTTGCAACAAGGGTAGCTTGAATCTGCATTCTGTGTGTAGATGGAGGCAGAAGAAACTGTCTGGGTCACCAGTACTCCCTACTTCTACTATTGTCATCTGGCCAAACTGGGCAGGCAGCAATGAAGTGTCCTGTGATACCAAAGTACAGGCGCTCACCCGCCCTCATCCTGCGTTGGTGATCAGCCCAACTGCATGGGTTCCTCATCTGAGGAGATGGGAGGAGGGGAAGCACTAGCTTGGGATCTGGAGGATGACTAAACTCTTGCTCTTATGAGAGGTGACAATGAAGAGCAGGAGGCAGGTAATGGCTGTGAACAGCAGGCCTTCTCCAGGTGCCATTCACACAGATGAATATCTAGCCTAATGGCAAGAGAAACAAGAGAATGCAGGTTAGTGGGATAATCACAAGAAGCCAATTAATCCTTTAATTGTTCATTGAGTCATTTTACAAAACTCCTCCATAACGCCTTTTCATTCTACTTACAGTCTGCTGCCAGCGTCCAAAAATCCACAGAATAATCAGCCATACTCCTAGATCCCTGGTAGAGATTTTCAGATAATTAGAGGCACTACCATAGTGATCTGGGTGATCAAACACTGCTTTCATCTTAGAAATGAAATTATCATATGAGAGAGTGACAACTGACATATTGGCACTTGCCACCTCCTCCAAAGCCAAAGCCCTTCTTCTCGATAATCTCATAAAATAATGTACCTTACACTGGTCGGAGGGGAATGTCAACAGCCGCTAATGGAACAGCAGGGAGCACTGAAGGTGGAATCCACTGCATTTTTTAAAATCCCCAGCAAAAGGTTCCAGGTCCATGCACTAGGAATCCCTGGGCAAAGGAAACACAGGCAGAACCTGCTGGGAGGACTGCACTGCAGCAACTGGCGGGATGATTGGGGAGGCTGGTGGGATGAGTAGAGATGTTAACAAAGAGACCTGATTAGTTTATTGAGAGATCTTATTTATCATCGCCTGGTTATTGTCTGAGAGTGTCCGGAGGAGTTGTTCATATTGTCCGAGCAAATCTACTTGCTGGAGATTGGTTGTTTTCTGGTCTGTTGGTTCTACGTTGGCCGGATCAGTCAGTTAGGTTAAGGTCAGTGAGGTTTGGGGAAGCTGGGCCAGAATTGGTGGTGGACTAGTGCAGCCAGTGTGGGCTGGAATGTGGTGCAGGTTGAGGCAGGCTGACTGAAAACACCAAACAGAGGGCAGACTATCAAGGACCTGGGCAAAGCAGGCAGTACAGGAACAGCGGAGGATAATTACCCTGAGGCATAGGTAAGCACGGTGTTAAACAAAGTTTAGGCAATATGAGAACAACAAGCTGGCTGTAGCATTAGTACCGAGTTGGTGAACTAAGAAATCTGGTGAAAACTGGAGTATAGAGCCCAGGTACATATGCTGCAGGAGCTGATAAGTGGATGGGTCACAGGTGTGCAGGTGAATTATCAGCAGGTGGGAACAGATCGCCACACCCAAACAAACACACACATAGACAAAGAGAGAGACAAACTGGAGACAAACAGGAAACACAAGGGTGGGGGGAAAAAAGGAATGGGAGAGGCACAGCTGATACCATGACACTTAATGTGAATCCCAAAGCATATTAAATTGCACTGCCATCTATTCAACAACACCTTCAATGCTTGAAGGGGACCTATTATGCTCTTTTCCAGCTCTATATTATTATTCCGGGACTCACTTAGATTAGCTTTGCATGATTCACTGTTCAAAAAAAGTCCTTACTTATCTCAAACTGCCTGTTATGCAGCCACTCAGTTGAGCCTCTGACTTAAAATAGGCAATATTAGCTCAGGTCTCCTTAAGAGGCTTCCTTAAAAGCTCATTTTCTTCTTATTGGCTGAACATCTGGAAGCCTGCTGAGGGCCAGCACACCCAGCGCTTGTTAGCACCGCGTCATCCTCTTGCTGATGTCGAAGTTCTGAGAGCAAACTGTAAAACTAAATAACTAGTAACTAAAACTTAGTATCATAGGATAATTGATTGGAAATGGCAACTTCCCAAATGCATCGATACATGTTCGAGCCCGAATCCAATCCGGAGTATGAGAGTGGACAGCACCATCATCTGCAGCAACAAAGATCACAGCAGGAAATCTCTCGTAAATATCACCTGCTTATTGTGTGACATAACGATGGATTCAGTCTTTCAATCACAATCTGTATATTTTTTAAAAATATATATTCACCTGTCAATAGTTGCATGTGTGGGAAATGAGCTAAAATGCCAACTAAAGTGGAAAACATCTGCTATCATGAAATACAAAAGCTGCTGTTGCTAGTAAAATGTTATTCTGCTGTCGCCAAACGACTGTAGAGTGAACCTGCACCGTTGTTTATTTGAATTACATTAAATGCCACTGATGTACTATTCAAGTAGACTGTATTGGAAGAAAGACATGATTGGATGGATTGGCTATAACAATAACCATGTTTGAGCATAAGGTGGTTCATAAGTGTTCTTCGTGCCAGAAGACTGCAGGCCTAAGATCAATGGTCAACTTTGTGATCGTATCATCTGCGGCCGTATGTCGTGAAAGAAGCAGAGCTTTCAACTGATCACCACCTGGTATGAGTTGTATCAGATGGCGAGGGAGGCAGTCAGACAAATTTTAAAAATTGAAATGTGTAGTGATGGTGACCTGGGAAGATCTGGCAGAGGCCCTTGGCCTTAAGGTCTTTATTTCCCACCTCTGGAGGAACTTTGCACACACGTCATTTTTCCCTATTAAGACTTAAACCAGTGCAGTGGCAGGGCTTGATAAAAAGGCCCAGCTGTCATCCCCACCTCACATAATGCCCCATTTGTAAAAGGTTATGATGCAGTGGTGGTTTTGGCATGGATACTTATGCCTCACCCTGTTATGTAGAAAAAACTCATCTCTGGCTAAAGAAATTCTCTTCAAAGTGATTCGGTCTTTTTAGTACCAAATATTCAAACTCTGTGGACAGTTGTGTCCTAGGACAAGTTCAACTGTGTAAAGCTTGGATCCTGTCAGTTAGAATAGATTTCAGTGGTTTGTCATTGAGAATAAAAAATGCTTTACATAATGCATTAAAAACGAAAAATTAAACAGGAAATACAAAAAAGGTTGGAAACCATTTTAAAGAAATAATTAAAAAATCTGATAAATAAAGTGAATATAATATCAGATGATAAAAAATATGTTCTCTGTGCCTGTATGTTTTATGTTGGTCAGTTGTGATTCTGTTTGCATTATGAGTTTGAGAGGTAACGTTATCATGTCTCATTGTCCTAAGCATTGGATTTGTAGTAAGCCTACTTAGATACAAAAAATTAACATACTGCTAATTAGTCACGTAAATTAGTTGACACAGAATGTTTGAAATTTAACAACATTCTGAATATAATGAATGCTTTTTTGATGTACACTCATGTATTCAGCAGCTACATGTATGGTTTTTGGAGAGAAACAGATGGTAGGGAAAATGATAACATCTTTGCCAATCAACTAGTCAGTCAGCCAGTGATGGAGTCAGTCAGCCAGCCAACCAGCCACACATTCTGTCTTAGCAGCTTGGTTTACAGCATCCTGCTATAAAACGTAAGTGGCTGATAGCTACAGTCACTTCTGTCAGACAAACTCTGAAGTTGCTATGACGTTACCACAGCAGCAGTCTCCATTGCTGCGATGACAAGCTCCTTTATCACCTGTTAACGGGAGTTAGTGTGTGCGTGCGTACTGTGGGTGTGTACACTTCTGAGAAAGCAGTGAAGCAAGTACAAGCCATATGTATGCGTTGGTTAGGTGTATGTGTGAGGTTATGTCTATTATTGGCGTGTGTGCAACAGAGACAGGCATGAGTGTGTATAAGAGCTGACAGAGGCATCCAGGTTGTCAGCCTTTGTGATTGAGGAGAAGGTAATTTGTTAGACGCATCCTCCTCTGTGGCCTCCTGCATGTCTCCCCTCTGTTCATCGTTCTCTCCATCGCTTGCCTTCCATCGCGTCTCCTGTAAATCTCTCTCAACCACTCTCTTTCCCACTTACCCTCCATCTCTCACCATCCTTCTTGTCTAATGCTCTTGTCTAGTTCTTGTCCTCCTTCTCCATCCCCCTCTTCCTCCCCCTTGCCCAGCTCGGGCCCTCATCCATCAGGCCTAATGATTAAGCTGCTGCCCTGCTCATCTGAGTGCCTGCTTTATATTTCCCAGAGCTGAAAACTGACTTTAGCTGAGCAACAGATCAGCATACTTCAGCAGCAAGCACAGGAAGCTTATTCTTTATACAAGTAGAGGTACACTGATTAGAGAGTAAAGGTCTTTGTTAAAAATTGTCTGTATAAAATTATGGCCTAACCAAATATGAACCCACTTTGGCTGATTTCTTAATTTTAAGCATAAGAAGGGGAAGATTTTTGGAAAAGCTGTTGACCAGTATAAGTTTTTGATACAATATTTGTGGTTTGTAGATGAAGATGCCAAATAAGTACACAAAACTTTAATCTTGACAGGTGACCATTTAAAAACAGTGAATCCCCCAAAAGTATATGTTACAGAAACTGATCCCCAAGACCATTAGCGAAACCCCTCATCCAAACGAAGATTGTCCAGTCATAGCTTAGCAACCATAACTAGGCATAGAAGGTTTGTCAAGCTTTAGATTTCTCATCATGATAAAGCGATGTCCATGGGCTCGAGCTAAAGGGACTTTTTGTGTTGTCTTTTTCATGCCTTTTTCAAAGACAAAATTACAAGAACAAAAGTGTAAGGATTGGAAAGCTTTTGTGCCTTTGCGTTCAGTATGTTACTGTGTGACTTTTGTGTAGGCTTCTCCCTTAGGGGAAAATCCAAATGTTATTTTGCTTTACCTTTTATTGGCTGGGGCAAAACCAACATATGAGTCCAGTATTTTTCAATAGCTTTATACAGCGAAGAAGAGAACAGCAGGGCTTGATTGTAGTGCTGTTGCTGAAAATCAGGGAGGAGTCGGTGGAAATGCTGGATTAAAACTTTGGTTTTGCTCCGGACAACAATGTTCTCGTCGCACGCAGACAATAAACACAAAATCAAGAAAATCTGAGGATGTAAACAGCTGCCGGATAACAGCTAAAGGAAATCTCTTTTTGTATTTCTTCCCTAAGGTATGTGCAGAAAAAAGTTGTGACTGAGTCGTGGAGTATCTTGGTCACAAATGAGGGTAGCGAAGGGCCAGTTGTAACCCCTATTGTTAGGCAATGTTAGAAGATCAATTCAATGCATGAAAGCAAGAAGCATTTCCAGTGGAGATTTCCTTTAGGGATACTGTAAAAGACATCACGCTTTAGATGCCAACTCTCTAGTCGCTTCATAAGGAATCCTGGGTTCTTGCTTTGAAGTGGGGAAACCAAAACTTGTAGGACAGCTATGGACTTCATTGAGCTATGTTTGAAGGTGCTATCAGGGAAGAGAGAACCATCTTGGACTCCTTTGAAAACCATGCATGATATCAGGTTCAACATCAGTTTTACAGGAATCGTTGAGTGAAAATTCAGTGTTGTAGTTATCTTCATTTCACAGCAGTGGATTGGCTCCTTTTCCTATTTTTATAATGCATCCTGTCACAAACAACACCATTTCGAAACTCTATTTGTATAAATTAAAGCTTGATTTATCATTCTAAACTTCGGCTACACAAAAAACCTTTCCTTCTTCCTTGACTTCATTATGAAAATCATCAACTTCCAGATTTTTTTGCCCGTCAACAAGGGGCTTTCAGAATGTTATTGTTTCCATACCTCTCTGCATCATCACTCATGTAGACTGCAGCCAAAAACATACAACTGAGAGGAAATGAGTTCAGTGAAGGATGCTGTCAAACAAGTGTTTGTATCTTTCTTTGAAGTGGATTCACTGTTTCACAGTCATCATTATACAAGACAGGTGGAAGTGCCAAACTTATAGAAATTTTCTTTTGACCTCTGTCTCCATGCCAGAATTCTTGCAGTGTATCAGTCTTGCTGACAGTTTTGCTACTCAACTGTCTCCTCCTGTAGAGGACAGGGAGTTCTAAGAATTTGTGACAGCTGGGGGTAAAGGGGTACTTCTTGAAAAGTATTCTTTCACTTTTTTGCACACTTTATTATGTTTATTATGTTTTCAGATTTAATTTTAAATGGATGCCATCAATCACTCAATAACGCACAATGACATAAGGAATTCACATTCACATTCATTATGGGTTATTGGGTATAGTTTGATGGGTGAAAATGGTTATTTTATCATTTTAAAATTAAATCTGCAACACAATGAAGTGTGCAAAAAGTGAAGGGGTCTTAATACATGCTGAAGCGACTGTACTGTGCTGTAATGTCCTTGAAAGAGCCATGGCAGACGAGACTTCTCAAATGTGTTATCTTTGACTTCCGCAGCATCTCTGTTCCCAAGTCTCTGAAAAACTGATGCTCATTTCATCTTTGTTTTATAAGTAAAGCAATTGTATGCCATCTTTGCAAAGATTAAACTTCTGAAAAGCTGGTCTTGTGCCAATCATTGGGATGAGCTTCCAATGATGGCAGGTCTAAAAGCTTAAACCCCTCTTCATCTATTTTGTCTTCTGAAAAACAAGACGGTAATATTACACTGATAAAAAGAAAGTTGGTTTTAAGTGACTATAACAGACAAAAAAAGACAAAGCTATTGAAAAAAACATGTAATATTTCAAAAGTCAAATAAAAGATGGAGCACAGTTAATCCTTTATGTTCCTATACGATGTGATATGACACGATACAATACACTTTATTGTCCCCATGGGGAAATTTGTCTTGGACTCAAGTGCTGCACACGTGTACCCACCTCTATAGTAATATAAAACAAATAACAAATAAATAATAAAAAAAACAACACATATACACGAAGCAGCACATACTGTAGCAAATCACAACAACAAATTACACCTATTGTGCATTATACATGTGTAATATTACACATATTGCACATATTACACAACCAGCTATAAGAAATGTGTAGAACACCATTAAGCTATCACATAAACCCTGCAGCAACCCCTGCAAGCAACATTATTTATAATTTTAAAAGAGGTAGGCACAAATGAGTTTTTAATAAGGTTGAGTCTACATTGGGGTACTCTATATTGTCTGCCAGAGGGTAACAGCTCACAATCTGACCCATCTCCCAGCTGTGGCTATCACTGCATTTCCACTAGCAGGAACATACACCGCACAGATTATAATTTTCCCGAACTCCTTTGGAAGATAAAAAGGTCTAAGGGACAGGCACAGCAGCTCAATATCAGTGTTTCATACAGTCTTTCTTACGGTGTAATGTCTGCACCAACTGTCATTGACAAACAGACAGATGCTGCCCCCTTGATTCTTCCACGACATTTCAGTTCTGTCGGTCCGGACAAGAGAAAAAATCCTCCAACTCAATGGTTTGAAATCATTTAAGGAGCCAAGTCTCTGTAAACACCATCATGCTTGGTGCCAAGTTCCATTCCATTTTGCCTCTCAGTGTACGCACGTTGAACGGTATCATACGGGGCAGCAGTGGTCTGTTGCCTCTATGTCAGAGACACTGCCTTGTCCCCCCTCTTCTGCCTCTCCTCCATCGATGTCCGTTTCATACCAGCTATACTCTCACAGCCTCAGGCAGTTCCCCATGTGTAGTAAATCTTGTAGAGCAGAGGGACAGGAGTGCGTCTCTGCTGTAAAAGAGCAGCAGCTCGACCTCCACATGTGGAATTTTTTGGCATGTTTTGATCAATTCCCAAATAATCACCATTAGGATTAATGCCTGTGTAAAAGTCGCCATGGTGCTCCTAACCCAACTTATATTTTTTGTATTCACACTACACTTTAGACTAGAAAAAATACAGGCCAATATAGGCTTATAAAAATAATAAAAACAGGCAGAAAGCAGCAGCCCATGTATTCAGGTCACCAAGAGGGCAGCGCCACTGGAATTAACTAAGGAAATAACAATTCATGTTATGTGTTGATGTAAAAAACATCAAAGCTGTGATAAGAATACATTCACTCTCAAATGGTGGAAGGTGTTAAAAGTGCTGAGAAATTGTTCCTCATCAAGGGTTCAGACATGGTTTTGTTTGAAAAGGCAAAATGTCAAGCAGAAAACAATTATCCACAGATTAAACAGGGCAACAGCTGTTGCCAGAGGGGGCAAGACTAGAAAGATTTTTTAATCATATCAGAAGGAAACATGTCCACAAACATCGGAAATGTTTGGGAATGCTCTCTGACTTATGTTGGTCTTGTAGCACTGTTTGTTTTCATTTTCATCATCCAAATTTCCTTAGCATGCTCTGAAGTATTTGCTTCACTGGTTTCCATGCAGTGCGTTGCACTGCTGCTTGTCATGCACTTTGACTAATGTGACACTTATAATCCTTTCTATTAATAATTATCATGATAGTAACTAAGCCAAATTACTGTCATGGTGAATCTCTGTACTAATTTCACATGTCATTTTAAATGTTGTGGCAAAACACAGTGGCCACACCTCGTGTCTTGAGACATCCAACAGTAGAGTACATCAACAGGAACGCAAACAGGAATGTGAAGTGTGGATACAACAAAACGCTTTACACTTCCGTTATTAAAATGCTAATTAATTCAAAACTGTGTCATCTTACAACAATTGCATTATTTTTAAGTTAAAGTGTTGGGTAATTGATTTTTTGTATATTAAAAAAGAAACAGGTTAGATAGTCTTATGAAACTACAGGCCCTAGAGTACAACCTCAATGCAACAAAAGTAAGTACACTTGCGATTTCCAATTAAGGCTACTAGCATGAAAAAGGTAATAAAATAACAAGTGAACACCACAGCTTCCTTAGTTTTGGCCTGGGTTGTGTCTGATGCAAAATTAAAAACAGTAAAAAAACTGGATAGTGAGGCTTCATAAAAATCAGAGAGGGCACAGGAGCATCAGTAGGCTACTGAACATGAGCTGAACCACAGTTGCAGTAGTGGTTAAGAGGAACAGGAAGAGCCATACTACCAATAACAGAAGGTGCAGTGGCCGTTGTCAGAAGCTTATGCCACTCCCAAATCGCTAGTTACGCCACCTTGCATTGAAAAACAGTCAGGTCAGTGCTTCTGATGAACCCAAACTGCAAAAATCAAATCAAATCAAAACTTTGTAGACATCACTAAGGTTTAGTTTCTTATAGCAAATGCTGTAGTGGGGGCTGATTTGTTTGAGAATATGGAGAATAAACCTCAGGAACACACTATTTTCAGGATGACCAATGAAAGAAATGCTGAATGAAAGATTGCATTGAGTTAAAGAAGCTAGAGAAACAGCATCCAACAGAAGGAATTACAAAATGTCTAAAAGGTTG
The DNA here is from genome assembly GCF_016859285.1 of Xiphias gladius. Lineage (NCBI taxonomy): Eukaryota > Metazoa > Chordata > Actinopteri > Istiophoriformes > Xiphiidae > Xiphias > Xiphias gladius. Next base: position 27,404,381 of record NC_053405.1, on the reverse strand, counting down.
TAACTTAACGCTAGCTACACTACACTAGCTTATTTGGGTGTGAGGCTAGCTGATTTCTTTAAAGACACTGGACAAACATTACCTAAACGTTACCTTCACCTGCTGTAAAGGCCCTACACTGTTACTGTCAATGAGGAAAACCAGTCATTTGTAATGGCATTAGATTTACACGTGTAAATAACGCAACTGATTATACACTTTTGACAAAACTCTAACTTTCTGAAAGTCCGTCTCTTGAGTTCAAATATTCAGTGACTAATTGATATGCGTCTACTGAGTTTTGTGCCGCAAAACACCCCAATTTACTGCCGTTTAAGAAAACCAATGCAGAGAGACAAAATGTACATGTGACCGCACCCAACTTATGTGGGGCACTGGGCAATGGTGCATTGTGAAGTGCTGCAGGGCACAGGGTGTGGACAGAGCATGAAGTAAGCGGATGTACGGATGCTGGATGGCGATACACGCACTATGTTTAGCCTGGATGTAGTTACTCAAGATTTACGAGTGATTGAAGCTCCATTCTGTGCTTTATTGCGCTTAAGACTGTACTTTGTTGAATATGGAGGTCATTAAAGTCCCACACCCTAACTGGCACATGTTTTTCTACATTTCCCCTGGATTCTTTGATAGCTCCAAAGATTCACTAAGTCTTCTCTCCTTTTTGCTCCTGTTAATTATTTTACACAGTGGAGAGCTGAGCTGCTTTGATGCCAGATGATGTCTTTCTTTCTCCCTCTTTGCATGAATACTTCTCTTACTCCCACTCTGCTTTAACTCTCTCTATTAGTCACTTCCGAAATCTGCCCTGCAGTGGTGTTACAAGTCCCACTAAAGCAAATTAAAAGAGCCAGAAACAAATTTATAATTTGGCAAAATGGCACTTAAATTGAAATTGTTAAAAGATATATACGATTCAAAAGCCTGCTGATGAGTTCAGGCTCCTCTCCTTCTCCTCAGAGGCATAGAGCAGAGCATGCCACTCATGCCCAAATGGATGTGCAGTCATATCAGCATACAAGCACACAAACACACAGCAATAAACGCAACTTATTTGGGCACACAGAAATGATTTTACATGCACTTTTTAAACACCAGAGGGGACACACTCTCATATGCTGTAGGGTGAGTGGGCAGGTACAGCACTGTAACTTTTAAACCCCATGTCTAATGAATTATTAAACCAAAACATAATGCTACTCTACACCAACGGTGTGAAGAAACTGCATTGGATGAATACATAGCAAAACAGCCCAAGGCTTCTTTTCTGCGATAAAACAAGTGTACCCCGACCACTCTATTATTACCTTCTTGTTTTTTACTCTCTTCATGCTTTCTTACGCTGCTCTCCTGACAGTTTCTTCCCTATTTGCTTGTTATCATAGTTGCTACTGTATCTCTGTCTTATACAAACTTTCACAAGAGTGCTGAAGATGCAGAAGATAAAAAATTGATTGGCATTACCATTTAATCAATAGACGGACATGAAAATGTGATGTGGCTGCGCCCGGGGTGCTGTTGATGGAGAGGAGTTAGATATTTGAAAGAGAAGGGAGACCCAAGGATAAGGGTGCGGCACAAACGGAGGGGCCGGGTATGTATATGTAGAGGCTGTGTGTTTGTGCGTGTGTGTGTATGCTGTCATTTAAAATAAAGTATTTCTTCTGGGAGTCAAAAAGAGGAGTTATCAAGCTTGGATGATTGGCAGACAGGGGAGAGGTGAGGTTTTTATTGTGTTTGCTGCAGATTAAAGATGAGTGTGAGAGAGCTCTCCCTCCTGCGAGACCTGATCTGTGTGCATGGATTATGCTGTCACATCTAATCACAGCCCATCAAACCGACTGAAAGCTGAGTTGACAGAACTGTTTAATAAACGCAGACACACACCCCAATACACTCCCACCACACACAGAGGTAGAAAACTTTAAAGGAACAATAAGATCCCCTGACTCCACCGCTCCTTTTCATCATCTTTTCATCACCTCATTTCTGCTATAATGCAGCTTCATACACACACAGACGTTTTTTTCTGTTCATTTGTATTTGGTTTCATATATTTATTGGTTGTCATATTTCATATATTCAACAAATACATAGACATAGAAATGAAACAAAACATATATAAATACAAAGAATACCTCAAAGAAAATGACAACAACAAACAAAAAACCCCACCACATATATAGTTCATCATTCTGTCATGCATTTTTTCATCAGAAGGTACAGAGTTGGTTATGTAACTTGGTTTCCATTTAGTGATTGGAGCGTCTCAAATTTTTTGGAATGTACATAGGTGGCCTCTAGTGGCATATGTCAACTTTTTCATGGCCAGGCAGCTTGAGAGGCTTAGCTAGGCGTAGCTATTGATTAACAGTGGGTATCTCAGAGTTTTCCACTGAAGAGCAATGCAGTATTTTGCCGGTGGGATACAAAGACTGACCAGTTTCACCTTAGATTTGGATCATTTCATATCAGGAAAGAGGCCTAAGATGAAAGACGTTGGAAGAGAGGTACTGTCAAAGGAAAAAGATCAGATAAGGTCTGTTTCATTTTTAAGGTGTTTCATCCACTCAGTGCTATTTTCTCCAAGACCAACTCTTGGCAGATCTTCAAACGGGTATTGCCATTCCACTCTGTTAAAACCCTTTTCAGTGTCCAGAGGTAGAATGGCCATATCCGGAGAATCCTATTCTTCCTGGTTTATATTAGGGCCCTTTTCATATAATGAACATCTACAAGATCATGGACAATGTTTTCCCCTGCTTCCATGCAAATGATGTGATTCTAATTCCATGTGCTAATGATTTCCAGTGAACTTTTGCCTTTAAAGCTGCTATATTCAATATTTATCATTAACAATGGATCCAATGATTACATGTATTGGAAATGTGTTGCCTGTAGTTTAGAACCCACAGAGAAGTGTCCTCCGACTCTGCAGTTCCCCTCAGCTCTGTGGAGTTTTTTTTAGCACGTTTCAGCTCATTGTTTCAGCTCACCATTCTCATCAATGACATTTCCCTTTGGGTACTGTTTTCAGCAATAATCTCTTAGCAGTCCACTGCACACTACCTACCTGGAACAAATGGCAGACAAGCAAAGTTAGCAACAAGCTGGTGAACACGGTAGAACATTCAGCAGCCAAAACAACCAGATATTATTCTCAGAAGTTGGTGGAGACTAAAAAAGGGCTAAAAGGAGTGTGAATATTGGACTTTCATTCATTAGGTGGACGGAAACAATGTCCACCAAATGCAGTAATGTGGCAAAGTTGGTTGTTTAAATAATCAACTCTGCCATACACACTGCAAAGGTAATAGCATATCAGTGTTGAGTTTACAGCTTGTTGCTGCTGCCCCCAACTGGAGATTGACAGTAAAGCTCTTAGTAGTGAATGTGATGGCACAATTTGTCCTCAAAGGACACTTAACATGTTTACAGACTCTGTGTGCAGGATGTGCAGCTGAAAGCATTTGTAGGCTACTAGTCCAAAATATCATAATGATGCTTGGCACTCTTTTGTTTTCATCTTTTTCTTGCCCTCTTTTTTTTTACAACCCAAAGTTGACACACATACTTGCAACCCGCTTCCACAGAATAGCCCGTAACACATCAGATGGTCTTTCACTGAACACATTTTTGACAGACCACAGTAGGAAACACACAGGTGTAAATAATGGCTGAATCCCACTGCTTCAGTTTCAGGGTGTTGTGCATGCTGTCTTACTGGGATCCTTGAATACACCAGAGTCATTATTAATGTTATCAATAACACCTATCATTTTCCTGCTGTTACAAGTCAAACTAGAGACCATCTTACGATGGGAGCACATCAGACGTGACGCCCGCTAACATGTTTATTTTCCCAACCATTAGTATTCATTATTATATTATTACATGAGTACTGAGTATGGATGGGTCAGACCACACCTAACTTGAAACTCAGCCTTCATTTGGATCTTAACTACACACTTGTAAAGTTTAATGACTGTATCTTGCTTGGTTGTGACACTATCGTGGTGACAAAATCTCTTCGCAGACAGACAGACATATAAACACACACAGACTCACAAGGTGAAAACAATACCAAGCCCCTTGTCTCGACTGGAAAATATCTGCTGTGAAAAAAGTCTTTTGGGAACCACAGTTCCACGGCGTGTAAAGTGTGCCTCACACTTTACAAGTACACTGTGCACTGTAAAGATCCACTGTATCCTTAGACTTAGATATTTCACTGTAAAGATAAATTTTCCATTTTTTTCTACAAGTTATACAGCATAATGGCCCAGAGGTGTTTTCTGATCCTGACTGATTAGACCTCTGCTCAGGTTGAATTTTGGGAGAGCTGTGCTGGGAATTGTGTGAGATAAAATTCAGTGTAATAATGATAAAGGTGTAACTGATCCCATGCATTTTTAATGGTTTGCCTGTATTGTTTTATCTTGTGTGTTTTTGTACTGCTTCTGTGTTTGTTTTGCCTTATTTTCTCTGACCAGATTTCAAAGACTTTAATTTTTTGCCTTAATTTGATGTCAGTCAAGCACAGTCTATACTCACCCAACGTCTCCCACATGGGAGGTCAAATCAGGCAACAACTGAAAACTACCCGTGTGGATGGACCATGGCCTTGTAGGGCCTTTGATATAATCTAACCACTATCAGTTCTTTAATATAATCAAACCAATCGGCAATTGCAAACTTCTGGCTAAATGCTTGTATTACAGTTGCTTTACAGGCTCAAATTGTACTTATCTTTTGTGTTGAAACACATTTCATTTATAACACGGCTTAAGTTGTAAGTTAGCTGTCACTTCGTTACAGTAAGCCGGTAGCACAACCACTCAGTACATGTGTTAGCGTCGACAAGTGTTAATGCCAAGCATTTTGTAGAGCAAATGATCCATCAGGGACACATGGATGATTTTGTTGTCTTATCATCACTACAAATCTGGGACAGTCTCCCAAAAACCTGCTGAATTCCTCACTTCCTTTTGCAATGCATACTTCAATTGACTTTATATTGTTCTTTGAGTTAAGAGGAGCACCATATGTTTCCTGGAGCACAAAGAACATTTGATGCTTTTAACGGCTGTCCTCTCCACTCTTTCCTTTCTTTGATTCGTTTTCTACTCTCCTCTTTCTTCTCTTCCTCTTCTTCTGCCTCATTTCTCATGACCTCTCTTTTCCCTATACTTACTTTTCTCCCCCATTCATTTTTCTTCTGTTTCCTTCTTTTTCCTTACATCTGCTCCTGTTCTCTCCGATCTTTGTCTCCTCCTCCACTGTCCTTTATCACCTCTACACCTTCTTTCTCCATCTCCTTCCCCTCATCAATTTTCCATGACTTTTCCTTATTTACTATTTAAACCATCCTCCTTCTTCTCTCTTTTCAGGTCAGGTGATTCATGATCTCTGTGTATTACAGAAACCCTCCTTCACCCTTTATAGCAGTGGCAGATACACTATATGAGACATGAATATTCATAATGTGATCTGTGTACTATATTCTATAGCTTTCCACTATACCTTTCTTCTGTTCCTGTCAGTTTCTGTGATGTCTGTATGAAAAACAGACGTAGTTGATGAATGCTGTAATATGAGGACGTGTAAGGATTCTATGTAGGTTGATTTATTCTGAAATACCTACTATTGTTTTGCTGACACACACATCCAAACCCCAGTCAGACAAGCTTTTATACAAACCCAGCAATATGGAACCACTTGGACAAGAAGTTGTGTGCTGAGAATCAAGGTTGAGTGACTTACTGAAGGGCAAGGCAGCAATTCAGCATCTGGTTGAAAACTTTGCACATCAAGTTTCCAAACAGTAGAGGCACAAAACACAAGAGAAATGTAATTTGCACACTGCAAATGTCATCCTGTGTGTGTGTGTGTGTGTGTGTGTGTGTGTGTGTGTGTGTGTGTGTGTGTGTGTGTGTGTGTGTGTGTGTGTGTGTGTGTGTGTGTGTGTGTGTGTGTGTTGGTTTGATGTTTGATATTGAAAGTCTAAGTAATTAGAAAAATAAACTGAGAGACCATCTTAGGATGGGATCACATCAGCTGCAATGCCCGTCAACACATTGACATTCCGACCCATGAATACTCAGTAGTAATTACTACATTATTACATGAGTAATCATTACTCATACGTCGAACGACACCCATCTTCCGACGTAGCCTTCAATTTGATCTCAACTAGACTGTAAGTACTGTAATTGACTGTCTTTCTGCTGTGTGTTTTTTGTTTTCGGAATTTCTACAGAAATGTTCACTTTTGAAATGGCAAGATGCCTAGAAATGTATTTCTTTTTCTAACATTTAAGCCTAGAGCATGATATTACATATTTCATTGACTTTATCAATACACATAAATGACAGCTTAATGATTTTTAATCTTTTTTGTGCATTTATTTAAAGACCGCATGTACTTCTTTTTGTCACTGTTGTTACCTTACTACTTAGGTAATATTGCAGGCTTTTATGAAATACAATATTATTTCTCAGCTCGCAGAAGTCAGAGAAAAATATTGATAATGTAATATATCAGGAGACTATTTTTTATTTATTTGAATCAGGTAGTTAAAAGTGTGATTGAAGGATGTTTGTTTATTTATGCAACCATGTTTTTGCTATAACAATGAGAATATTTTAAAGACAGTTGTGAAACAGCAATGATGTAATCCTTTAAATCTTAACTCTTGGGTGTAGCAAAATTCAATGAATGTAAAATCATTATCATGTCAAGTGTGACACATTTTGTTTAATGTCACAGAAAAAAACACACAAAAACACCAGTGACACGATGCTGAAATCGATGTGGAACAGGCAGTCTTTGGCAATAAGGCTCCCTCTGAGATTATTGTATGCATTGTATTGCCAGCGAATATTACAAAGTTGATTCCTGAAGTGAAAGAGGCTGTCCTGGAGTTGTGCCTCAAGCTCATCCTCCTGCCTTGGGGTATCTTTTTTAACGGCGATTGTACTCACTCTTGTCTCTCCAACTTGCACTGAGATGCACATCTTCTGCTAGCACCATTGGGTTAGTCACCACCCCACCTGAGGACCTGTTTAGGGGATGGGCAGACCATTTGTAGTCCAAACAATCACCATAAGTACATGTCCTGGAGGTGCTGCAGACAGTGCTGTCGGACATTTCCGCTAAGTTTCTGGAGTTTGAAATGCCAAACCTGTACAATTTGTCAGTTATGAATTTCAGGTTTTCATGGGTCTTACACTGGTACATCTCTCTGTCTCTCTCATTTGGTGGAACCACCCAGAATGGTCTCGGATGGCAGAAGAAAGCATAGAGATTTGTTGGCGCTCTGATATATATTTCTTGAGCAAAGAATGAGACGGTAGCCTCCGCCGTCTATTACCCCTCCTGACAGTTGGTTCATTCCTCTTCCCTGTAGTCAGTCTGCTGACATCATCTCTGTGGAAAGCCTGTCTGACAGAATTTCGCAGTCTCCCTTCTGTATGCCGGATTCTTGGAATTTACTTTTTTCTGATGGTTCGAGAATCACAACCGATGAGCTTCTTGCAGTGTGTTTAGGGTTTATATTTTTTGATCAGCTTCTCCGATACCAGCTGTGCAAGACTTCCTTTTGATTTTGTGTCTTTAACCCTCCCGCTGTCCTCGGGTCATTGTGACCCGCGACACAAGTCTCCTCGACGTCCCACCCAAAGCACGGAAGCGTGTGCTGCAGGTGTAAGAAATATATCTGCAAAGGCTGTACACTTGCATACTGGCCTACATGTGGTAATCCGGACTTTACTGAAGGCAGCACGGTTTCAACAGGAGGACACGGTGTGTGTACAGAATGTGAGGACAACGGGAGGGTTAAAACTTTTGTATTTTTGTTTCAGTGCTTCCAAAACAGTGAAGTGTCAAGTCAGGGCTTTTCTGACTTGAGTGTTGACTCACTGACCTTCAAGAATCTTTTGTTTAAACTTATGGGCTTTCCAGATTCACACGCTGCAGTCGTATGTTACGTCTCTTCAACTTTTCATACACTACTTTGCCTCTACTTTGTTTAACTGAAGTGACAAAGTTGCATAAAGTTACATTGGGTTGCATTTACATTAGCAACTGTCAGCAATTAGCAATTATTTAGTGCATTTTGCATTAAGGTTATCACTGAAATGCCACAGCATGTTTCTGTAATATTGTGTCCTTTACTTTTACTGATAAATACAGTATCTTGAAATTAATGTAATGATTTGTTTCATCAGTCACTTCCAACAAAATTGCTTTTGCCAGTTGAAATTTAGAACAGGCTGCAACTTTGAAATCAAGACACTTTTCGGAGTGTCATCGTTTGGCGTATCCAAACAACATTTCAAGGTCTTTTGATGACTCAAGGCGCTGCAGCACATTATAGTAAATCTTTGAAGGTTGTGCATGGTGAAACAAGAAAAGCAATATTTCCTCTAACTGAGAGAACTCCATAGGTCACTGGTCCCTGACTTTGTATATGACTGGAAGGAGTGTACTAGTGGCAAGCATACCGGACCATTGTTGCCGTGGTAACACTAATCAACACGTGGCTAAGGTTGCGGAATGGTCATGGTTTGGTTACCTGCAGGCACAGAAACTAATTGGTTACGTTTAGAAAAAGATTGTGTTCTTGCTTAAGATCACAGGACCTTTGTCACCATGGTTACAATAATAAGCACAGTTTAGTTGTGAATAGAGGAAAACAAAGGACAATCTCCTGTGTGAAGGTCCTGTGTTTAATCGACCCATCCATTTACCCCAGTTTCTCCCTAACGCGCACTTTGTCACATGACCTCCTCCTTTGCTCCCGTCATAATTTCTACAGCTGCTAGAGGTCACCTAACAATAAAATGTAACTATGGGTCGTAATAAGCTGCTTTCCCAGAAGACCTATGGGGTCGTTTTTTACAGGGGGGCGGTCTCAAGAAAAAGGAGGATTAATCAGTTACTACAGTATGTAGGCTGAAAGATTGATACTGCAAATGGCGGTGCTCAGCCAAGCTCATTATAGCAGCAGATGGTCGTATCTGTGTGTATGTGTGTGTGCACCTCATGACATGTCAAAAGCCAATACAGACAAATATAGAAAGCAACAGATTGACAGATTGTTGTACAGTGTAGCTTGTGTTTATTACAGAGCAAAGGGACATGTGCTGTATGTGTATGTGTATGTGTGTGTGTGTTACAGCGCAGGTGTTGCTAAAAGCTCATTCCACTGAATTTACAAAGCTTCAAGCACTTTGCATGGGTTAGTTTTGTATATGAAAATTCTTTGTGTCTAAAGAGCAGGACGAATACACAAAACCACATTAAAAAAAAGGTTAGTGAAGAAGACAGCCTATTCAACAAACCTGTGCTTTACTAAAATTGCAGAGCAAATGTGAGCATACCACAAAAGTTTGTGAGGAAGCTGCAGTGAATAAGCAAGTTTGTTAATTGATTCTGATTCTGCATTGAAGTTCAGCTGGGTGCTTGGACTCAAAAAAACAAAGCAAAAACAAAAACAGAACAAAAAAATTGACATCCGGTTGATTGTAGCAACGCATCTGAATGACATGAGAGGTTCTTTACCACTGGTTTCTCATTTGGATTCATCACACTAATGATACTTGCTATATGAGCTATATATCCATGGACTAAACTAAACAACATTCCTAAGCTAACAGACAACAACTGAACACGGCCGAAGTTGCACTATGGACATGATGTTGTGCACATCTGCACACAGTGGGGGCAGATACAGTACGTCATGCAATGTCGTGCCGAGACAGCAGGCACAGTGGCAAGCCTTTATGGGTTACCAAAGTGTGAATTAATTAGCACCATGTTTGAGGGTTCTCACTCACTTCTCCCCAATATGTCACGGTCTGTCAAGTCCTAAAGTAGATAAAAAGAACAAGCTCAGGCAAAGTTGGTCTCCGGCACATCCTTAAATTGTCCTCCAGAGTTTGAATGGAGAAAGTGACTTTATTCTCTGAATTGTTTTTATTTTTTCCTCCTGGAGAGCGTGTACAATGACATAGGGATGAAAGCAAGCCCTAGAAATGGTTGCACATCTTTTTACTCTGTGGTAAAAAGGCTTTTTTTGACCATTACGAATATCTGAAAAAAGATAATGAATATCATATCAAAAAGCTGTTCAACAGGTTAAATGTTTTCAGATCAATCTGTATTTCTCTTTAACCATTGTCACATTCAATCCCGCCTAAGGGAGGTTTAACTCTGTATTTATCCAATTAAAGCGTTGGCGTAATTGCTTTTTTCTGGGAGAGAAAATCATTCTTTGATTTTGTTCCATGTCAAGACATAAACATACATGCAGTGTGTTTGGAGAGAAGTACTGCCGATGGGGCCATCTGTTATTAAGGCTCAGGCTCGTTGGAGCAGGGAAAAGATGTCTTCAAGAAACCAGCTCATTGTATGTCTTGTGTCTGTAAATATTTGTCCTGGTACTGGTCATGGATGCTGGCTGTGTATGAGTTCTTGCATGAACAACAGTGTGTGTGATTTTTTTGTATTAATGAGTATAGAGGCTTGCAGTCATGTCAGAAATCACCCAGCAGCCATATCTGGGAACATCATGAATTGTAGCGAAGAACTGGATGAGTAAAAATAATGCTTAAAATGCCCATAAGGGCATAAGGGTTTAGTCTCATTTAGAAAATGAATAAGTAATTTAGATAAGGTAACTGAAAAAGCGAGAGAAACTCAAGGTCTGACCAGTATCTACTATTTGTATATTTAGCACATTGAAATGTTTGTTCCCTTAAATGACAAACATGTAACACAATGCACATCTAATATATGAAAGACATATTTTCAGTATGAAACCAATATATTGAAAACATTTTTGGGGAGGAAATCAGCTTATGACCCTTAATTATGACGGGCACGAAGGAGGAAGTCAAGTGACGTAGTATATAGAGCGGCAAAGAACGGGAGGTTGGGGTGGATGAATGGGTCAACAAAATACACTCCTTTCACATAGGAGACCACTTTTCATTTCCTCTTCAAAAATGTAATAAATAAATCACTATCAGATTTACGACCTCTTATCTAACCATGACAATACTGTTTCAATACCAACAGACAAATCGACACCAGACTTGAATGCACATCAATCAGGCATCAATTGGAAAACTACAATATATGGAACAATACTTTCTCCATGTCATACATGGAGAAAGTTTTTTTTTAGTCGGAGGTCATGGGAAAACTGTTCGAGATACTCAACCTCAGGATCCCCCTCTCCCCCTCCGTCTCTCTTTTCGGCAATCTCTCCTCACTTACAATCCCACAACATTTCCAAACTTTCATCTTAATAGCAACAGCAATACACGACGCTGACATATTATCATCTTTTAAGTTTATGTGGTGAATGTGTTAGCAACAGCTGCCTGTTTACACATACATCAGATTTTGCCCATCAGCGTTCACTCTCCTTTCAGTGCTGTTTTACACCGATTCCTGAGAAATATCTGGCTCTTTAGCTGGTAACGTTCGGCTATGTTCTTTTGCTAGTTGCTATCTTTGGCTGACATTTGGAGCTGGATGTGTACAGTGGATTTATCAGAGCTGTTTTTTGCTAAAGTTGCAGGTCCTAAAACCGCAGCAATGAACTAGAAGATTCCTAAACACTCTGAAGAGCTTCAGGGAACTGCAGATTCCGGTGACAATTCTTTGTGGGTTCATCACTATGAGCGACACCTGTCACATTATACCTGGTCATTTGACTAGTCATTTGACTATTACACCTAGTCAATTGTCTAGGCTTAATAGTTAAATGACTAAATAGTCAAATATAAAAATAATAATTTGTGCAGCTTTAAATGTGTAGGAAGGCTTGTATTAAATGAAGCCATTTTGTTGATTTGTAGAAAAACAGGAAAATCCCAGTGAAAAACAGTTCAGTCTAAGTGTTGCTTTCAGCACACGCAGTCATTCAGTGTTCTGAGTCAGATCTGGTTGGGTCTGTCTGGATCTGTATGTATTCATGTGTGCCATAGGGTGTTTTTTGAAAACGTCACAAAGATTAGTATCAAAGCCAGACATGCTCAAATCCTCCATATATAGCATTTGAAGAAATATTTCTCTATAGTTAATACAATACTTGGCAATAGAAGGTAAACTTTGTGAAATTTGTTATAGAATCCAAAAGGAGAAGATCTACAGATTTATTCCCAGTTCAGTGTTGATGTTTTGAAACTCAACTTAATTCAAGTTGAGGGCTGCCTTGGGAATTTCTTCCTCACTTGCTACCTTTCACAGAGATTCAAGGTACATTTTTTTTTAAACTACAACAGACTGTGTACCCTGGATACTTTTCTCTCGCAAATCTAATTACCCATTTTGCTACAAACACGCTTGAACCTTGAACTGTGACGGCTGAGAAAAGCTCTTCTCTGGCAAAGGAGTGTGGTTTGCTCTTGGCCTAGAGGCAGCAGACAGCTCTTTGTCACAAAAGCAACATAGCTGCCAGCTGAACCCCAGTTCAACTCCAGCCCACAGCTTTTTTTATTCCCTCTGCTCTGAGGCCCTGAGTTAAATTCTTCCCTGCTGTGATCACTATCTCACCAAATTGTGTTTTTTGCAAGGGAAAAAAGAAAGCATGTCTTTGTCCCTTCTGCTGTAGGCTGCTATAGAGTCAGCAGAGGATAGGGGGAGAGTATCTGGAACTACAATGTTATACACTCTATTAACAATAATGTTGAATCCTGGAGATACACAAGAACACTTTAAAACAGAATTAAGTGTTTGAATGAAGAAACCTGGACATTTTTTCTCAAAGAAAGTTTGATTTATAAGAAATAAAACCCACTCGTCCCCAATATACAAGGGGGGGTTGCCAACAGTCTTAGGTGTTTGTGTGCAACCAGTGGCTGTTATGCAACTTTAGCTTTATGCATCCCATTTGTTCCAAAGGACAGTGCTGACCGGGAGCATACACTGAGAAAGTTCCTCAGTGTTCTGGGGCCTATAGTGAATGTGTGTTAGAGTTCTTCCCTGGCCAGACCTGCTGTCTCCCCACACACATGAATGGAACGAAAACCGCTTTTTTTTTTACCCATTGGCTCAAACAGTGATAATGCAAAGAATAGCTATGTGTATGGCATAATTCTTTTACAGGTGTTTCGGTGTAATGGTTGCATATGGGAAACGCTTCATGAGCCCAACCATCATATGACCAAAATTGCGGCATGGCTCAGTGCTGTTTCTGGGGGCTTGGAATTGCTCTCAGTCGGACAACCTAACGGTGATGCCTTTTAAGCAACTTGCCCTAGAGAATCTGTGGGCTAGTATTCCATTATTACCAACTGTGGCTACAGTTGCCTCTGTTCAGCAAAATTAGAAAAAGAAAAAAAATATCTCCAAAATCTTCACCAAGAATATACATGGCATCAGAAACATAATAATAGAATGAAAAATGAAATTTTCCATAATGATTTTCTTTAAAAACACAATTAGTCACACTTTAGTTCCTTTTCCACTGGTTGTCACTTTTTGATGAATCCTGGATGTGTCAGATGTTTTGAGGAAAACTCATGCAGACTCACAGCCATTGAAAAGTTCAGTGTTACCATTAGACTAAGTGCTTATTTTTCCTTCTCTGTCACCATTGTAAAAGCTTCACATAGTCTGCCACCTCATCATATTCTGCAGCGCAGCTTGAATTTGCTCAACACATGGGCTCATTAACACTGTAAAATAATTTTCAGCCTGCCAGCAGCATCGGCTCTAGGGATGGCAATGCAGGTCTGTCTGTTGATACGTCCATCACAGACTGAAATATCTCAGCAACTACTGGATGGACTGTCATGAAATTTTGTACAGACATTCAAGGTTCCCAGAGGGTGAAACCCACTGACTTTGATGATCCTATGAATTTTCTATGAGGTTGACATTTGTGATTTTTAAGTTAGTATTGTCACTGTTAGCGTGGTAGCATGCAGATTTTAGTATTTATGTCAAAGAGCCGCTGGGTCTAAGTATAACCTCACAGAGCCGCTAGCAAGGCTACTGACTCTTAATCTTGTTAAATTTTGGTACTAAACATTCACTGATGCCCTCATTTTAGAGTCTGAGTTCATGTTAACTTTCTACCCAGGTGCTGCACACTTCCACACAAACTGAAAAGTATACACTTTCCTTTGCACCAGAGGTTTTCTCCTAGTAAACACCTGCTTTATCAAACAATGTCTGTTTGAAATAGTGAATATAATATCACCTCAGGAAACCTCACTCAGTGACAGCAGCAGTAGAGTAGACATTTACGTATATGAAAATACGTTCGGTTACCACTTTATCCCTTTTAGAAGCTATGCATGTGCACTGTAATGTTTGTTTATGCGCTTGAGCACAGCTTGAAAAAAGAAACTGAATGCCAACCCTCCTGTTCCTACTTTACCATGCTGCATCTATTCATGTGCTGTCGTTACATAACTTAACTACATAGTTTATGGTTTATTCATGAGGCCTATTTTGGCCCAGAGAACTGGGCGTCCTGAATCAGAGGAGGTTCTCTCCATCTCTCCACGGGCCTCAGGCGATAACAGGCAGGCAGGCAAATGAGATCGCAGACTCGGACAGAATTACCACTTCACTGAGAGAGAAAGAATACATGATCTCCGTCACCTGCTCCGCCTATTCTGTCCACCCATCTGACCATCATCATTCCATTTTCTCGCCTGCTTCATCTGTGTACATGTGCCTGTGGGGATGTGTGTGTCTAAGTGCTGCACTGCTCTGAAGGTAATGCTGCCACTCTGGAAGTCTCCATGCATGTATTTATATAGACATGGCACTGCAAATGATGCTACCGATCTGGAAAGGACAGGAGTTGGCTGAGAGGCTGTGTAAGTTGTGCGTCACTGAGAATACAGTATGCAGTTGCTTCTCTGTGTGTATGAGAGAGAGAGAAACTAAGTTAGATAGCATGTCACAGCAGAGCCCTCTGCTGTTTGAAGCGCCAACCACTAAACATGTCTTCTGTTCTAGTTTTCAAGGCTTGTTCTAATCTGCACAGTAACTCTGCCAATCACAGTCAATTTCAATTTCAGAATTTCCCATTTGTGTGGTGGTTAACAAAATGTAACATTTTCTGAATATGTCAGTGAAGGTTTTATTTGTATAGTATTTTACACTTGAAAATAGGTGATTGCCTGCATACTTGTCTTCGGGTCTTTAAATGTCTTTATTTCGTCTCACTCATACAAATATTATCAGAGTATCACACACAGATGCACATTTCCCTTTTCCTTCTTGAACATACAATAGGGCTGTAGATTCAGCTGCAAAGCTTCTTTGTTGTAAGCAACAAGAAAGTACAAATACAAGAGTTAATAGATAGCCCTCTATCACTGCAGGAACCTTAACCTGTGTATATATATGTATATATACACACACACACACACACACACACACACACACACCTGCATGGTCAGTACTTAGTAACACCCCCTTTTCCAGGTATCACAGCTTTTTTGTTGCCAGCTAAGAGTGTGTCACTTCTTTTCTGGGGAATTTTCACCTTTTCTTCCTTGCAAAAAGCTCACTGATCCATTCATGTGCTTAACAGTTGGAGAGGTATTCTTTTCCTGAAATCCTTTTTTTCTCAAAACATACATCTGCTCATTGCAGCCAAAAAAGTTCTATTTTGACCTCATCAGTCAATAGGACTTCTTTCAAAAATGCATCAGTCTTATTTAGATGTTCCTTTACAAACTTCTGATACGGAATTTTTTTATGAGGACGCAGGAAAGGTTTTCTTCTGATGAATCGTACGTGAAGGTCATATTTGTACAGCTGTTGGTGCACAGTAGAACAGTGCACCACCACTCCAAGCTCAAACAGGTTTTCACAGCTGTAGTTCTGTTCATTTGGTTTCGGAAGGAAAAATATGTTGTTGCCTTTTAGTTCTGGTCATTTGTATTCGCGAAGCTTATTATAAACAAACCAGGAGCTACAAGCATGAAGTCTATGTCTTAGTCAGTCTCTATGGACTGAGTCATTCTTTCGACAGTTTCGGTGATGTCATCATGCATCATCAGTGCTACATGGAACTTGGTTAATTTAAAGTCTGATGACTGACAGCAGGTCATGCTGCACTTACTGAACCTAATGTTTTTATTTGGTGTCACCAAAGAGCTCATCAAGAAGCTCATCATTTTGAGCATTATTAGTCAAGACTTCAACCCAACCTTATTTCATAAATAATGACAACAAGGTAGAAAATAATTAAATTGAGGCGTCTTTTATGATTCTATTACCGGGGGAGATAGTTACATTGTATTGGTTACATTTCACTTACTTTTTAATGAGGAATTGCCAGAATACATGGGACAGGATAGAAGCACAAGGATCTGTTTTAACTTCTTTTCACTTTCTTATTGATCAAGGATACTATGGATACCAAATGATTTGCAAAAATATATATTGTACATGAAATCATGCTAAAATCACATCAAATATTACAAAATTGCGTGTTCAGTCAGTTCAAACCTCACCATGCTGGGCTTTGTGACCAGACCAAGACCACCTAAAACGGAGGGTCTCAGTGTCATTGTTAGGTCTGGAGCGGAGTTTGATTGGGACCACAGTTGAAGACTTATTTACTGTCTTATTCGGAATGACACCACTCACCACCTCCTCTAGCTGTGAGAGCTGTCTGTACCTTAGCCCGAATGTTGCTGAGCTTTAAAGAAACATATCTGTCCTCTATCGGATGAAAGAAGATGAGCAGTTCCTGGACTTATTGGTTGGCATTGGTCCTGCCAAGGCCATCGCGACTGGAGTGGGGCTTGACTCCAGTGTGCCATTCTCCAAGCCAGCTCCTACTCAGGCTGGAGATCCCTAGCTCTCCCCCTGATCAATTGGTGCCCTGGATCACAGTTTGTGGGATTAAACATCCAAAGATCCATGTTGCCGTCCACCTCCCGTGACATCAAGCAGACAAACCAGTTCAATGTCTTGGATGACAAAGAAAGTGGAGGTCCACACTCTCCTTGTCCTACCATCATCACAGAGCAAGCTAGAGTCCCTCCTGGAATAAGGCAGAGGCCTGCCTTCGCCCCAGTGGTCACTCCTGCCCCACAAATGAAGCCAGCTTACTCCACCTCACCTTGTACCTCATCCTACTTCACTTGAGTTTTTCATGTCATACGCTGGTTTGACAGTCAGTCCAAACATTGCTCGAAGAAAATCCCACATCAAAACTGTGATTATAAGGGATTCAATAAGTATACATCAATTATGACACTGGAGACTGTGGTTCAAGCTGTTCCTCATCAGGTGTTGTTTATTCCGGCACATTATACAGACGCTGAAAACAAAAGCTGTTTGGAACTTGAGATCTATCTCAAATAAGTCCTTTACTGTCAATGATTTTATCACTTCCAATGACCTGGTCAGATACTCACATGCCTGTCACTGAGGCATGTATATACTGTATGCATACATATATTGGATATACTGTACATATTGGAATAATCCAAGGTTATCTGGTCAGGGAGGGGTATTTGCTCTACTTTAAAAGACAAATCGAGATGCACTCTCTCTGTTATTTGGAATTCTATGACTTTTGAGTTGTTTACATTTATTTTCACCCACCCACTGTGTTTTTTGGTTTGGTTTATCGCCCGCCCAAAACAAACAGTGACTTCTGGGCTGACGCAAGTCCATCTGCTGATAGATGGACTCTATAAGGGCTGGCATTGCTGATACAGCAAAAAACTTTGAGATTTTTTAGCAATATTACACAATCGGAACTCAGAAAAATTGTAACTCAGACCAGCTCCTCAACTTGTGCTCTTGATCCAGTCCTTATTAAATTCTTCAAGAAAGTATTTGATAGTTTGGCTCCCTTCATTCTTAAAATAATCAATACCTCACAGGTTTATTTCCTAACTTCCTTTAAGACTGCTGTTGTGCAACCTCTACTTAAAAAATTGAATCTAGATGATAACTATTCTCAGCAACTAAAGGCCTATATCCAACCTACCCTTATTGAGCAAAGAGCTTGAAAAAGTAGGTTTTAATCAGCTTAATGCCTTCCTCAATGAAAACAGTATTCTACAGAAATTCCAATCTGGTTTTAGATCCAATCACAGCACAGAAACAGCCTTAGTCAAAATAGTAAATTATCTCAGACTTACTACTAACTCAAACCAAGTGCCGATCCTTATTCTTTTAGATTTGAGTGCATCATTTGACACTGTTGACCATAACATTTTAATTTGCTGACTTGAGAAGTGGGTTGGTTTCTCCAATAGTGGTAGAGGTAGACTTCACGTAGACTGGTAGAGGATTTCATGTTAGTCTACGGGATCATGTGTCTGTAAAACAGTGTACCTTTCAGTGTAAATCAAGGAAGCTGTCTTGGCCCCCTGCTATTCTTCCTGTGTTTGCTTCCATTAGGTTATATCATCAGTCAACACAATGTTAATTTCCACAGCTACGCAGATGAGATACAACTATACATCTCCACTAAGCCAACAAACCCAGCCTTCTCTCAGTAGATGAGTGGAAACTTTTTAAGGCTGAAAGAGGATAAAATATAGATACAGTTACTTGGACCAAAATCAAAGAGAGACACTATTTTTACTAAGGTTGGGGGCCTGGCTCACCAGACCAAAACACTAGTTAAAGGGGTCATTTTAGATTCTGATTTAAATTTTAAACCCCATTTTAGCATGATCACCCAGACAGCTTTCTTCCACCTGAGAAATCTTTTCAAAGTTCAGCCATTTTTAAAACAACGGAACTAATTAATCCTTTTATTGCTAGTAGGTTAGACTAATGCAATGCACTTGTTACCGGTCTCCCAAAAACGTCTATAAAGACATTGCAACTTATAGAGACCTCTGCAGCTAGACTTTTAACTTAGACCAAGAAGACAAAGCACATCACACCCGTTTTAGCTGAACTGCTCTGGCTACCTGTTTTGTTTGGAACTGATTTTACGGTCCTTTGAATTACCTACAAAGCTCTTAATGGTATATCACCTTCATACATGTCTGATTTGTTTAACATCCTATCAACCAGAAAAAGCCCTGAGATCCTCCAAAGCCAGTCCTCTGTTTGTGCTAAAACTACCCAACGAACAAAGCAGAGAAGCAGCCTTTATGAATTACACACCAAAACTGTGGAACACCCTGCCCCTGTATATCACACAGGCAACCACTGTGGACATTTTTAAAAAAGAACTAAAAACATAACTTTACCGAGGGGCTTTTAGTTAATCAATTTTTTTAATCATGTGTCTAATCCTCTGAAAATGTTTTTATTTCTATTTTTATTCTTGTTTTATTTCTTTTTAACTGTTAATTTTTAAATCCGTTTTAATGTATTTTCATCTATGCTGTTGTATTTATTTGTTCTTGCTGCATTTGTTTGCTCTTGTTTTTATGCTTCAAATGTAAAGCGCTTTGAGGTACATATCATGTACGAAAGCTGCTATATAAATAAAGTTATAGCCTGTATCAGACTTCTCAGGTGCTTGACCCTGTAGACCCTGTATTGATAAACTTCAAAATGTATGCAGCGATGTGCTGCAACATTTAACAGTGTAGCTCCTCACAAAATTGCTTGAGTTTTCTATTTCAAACCTCTGCCCTGGATTAATGACCGTGTACATACAGTTAGAAGAGAGTGTGGGCGTGCTGAATATGAAATCCTATAAATTGAGAGTTCATTTTGAACATTTGAAAGAAATTTTAAAACTTTTGTAATAATTCTGTAAAGGAAGAGAGGACAAAATACTTCTCACAGCTCATCACTGCTAACGCTCAAAATCCCAAACTACTTTTTAGAACCGTAACTTCTAAATAATTTCAAATGAAGCCTCTTCTCCAGAAAAATTTGAGGATTTTTTTTTTACCTTTTTTGCTAATAAGGTAACCAACCTCAGAGCTCAAATTCAGCCATCTCAATTATATTTTTTGTGTAAGGAATCTCAGGAATTGAATTCTTTTAACGTAATTTCTCAGACTGACCCTCTGAAGACAATTGATGGCATGGAATCTTCTCCTTCTCCTTCCCATATTTTACCGTTAAAATTTTTAAAAGAGCTCTCTACTATTTTAGTACCTGATATTTTATTAGTAGCTAAGATCTGATCTTTTCTTTCCTTCCAGGATGCTAAAACCCTTATTCATGCCTTTGTTCACAGCCTGTTGACTATTGTATTTACTCATTCAGTTGCTTGCCCCAGAAATCAGTCGAGTAGAAAATATGATCATATGTCTCCTGTTTTGGTTTCCTTGCACTGGCTATCTGTGGCTTTCAGAAGTGATTTTAAACTTTTATTACTTGTTTTTTTCACCCTACAGTGCATTCAGAAAGTATTCAGACCCCTGCAGTCTTATGCTATAATTAAAAAAATCCTTTTTCCCCTTATCAGAGGGAAATACCCCGTAATGACTAAGCTAAAACAGAATTTTAGAAATTTTTGTAAATTTTTTAAAGAGGAAAAACTGAAATATCATATTGTCATAAGTTTTCAGACCCTTTGATTATAACACTTGAAAGTCAACTCAGGTGCCTCCCATTTCTCTTGATCATCTTTGAGATGTTTCTACAACTTGATTGGAGTCCACCTGTGGTAAATTCAATTGATTGGACTTGATTTGGAAAGGCACACACCCGTATATATAAGGTCTCAAAGCTGACAATGCATATAAAGGCAAAAACCAACCCATGAGGTCAAAGGAACTGCCTGCAGAGCTCAGAGACAGGATTGTGTCGAGGCACAGATCTGGGGAAGGCTACAAAACATTGTGATGCATTGAAGGTTCCCAAGAGCACAGTGGCCTCCATAATTCTTAAAAGGAAGACATTTGGAACAACCAGGACTCTTCGTAAAGCTGGCCACCGGGCCGAACTGAGCAACTGGAGGAGAAGGGCCTTGATAAGAGATAAGAATCTGATGGTCACTCTGACTGAGCTCCAGAGATCCTGTGTAGAGATGGGAGAAACTTTCAAAGTGCTTTATAAATAAAGTTTATCATTATTATTATATTATTATTGACAGTTTTCACAGCAGGCAAACAAAACATACTAAAAGGGCAAACACACCAAATTTGTTTGAATCAAACCAAAGAGGTTAGGTATGAAAGCACCCTTACCTACAGGTAAGGACGACATTATCGCACTGAGATAATGATTAGAGCAATGTTACGACTGGCTTTTTTTTGTAACCGTAATCGAATTTAGATCGTGGAGAGGGAAGGCCAATGTCTAAATTTGATTAGCAATCCAACTCTGAAGCTAGGCCACCAAAAGGAATCCTTTATCACATCAAATTTTATGTGAGTGGAGGAAAAGGCTGTTTACATGGCATCTATTATAAAGTTTTTTTGTGTTTTTTTTTATTTTGCTGTGTGAAATGTAAAAATAATAAATGCAAAGTACTAAGTCATCCGTGAACCAGACCAAAGTAAATAGAGTTTTCACCCACTGGTGTGCACTCACGCTGATTTAACCTTGGACTCATCTGACCATATGAGATCACAGCAATCACACTCAAATCCAACACAATCAAAGCTTGTTGACTTTAATTATAGGTTTGCTTGAGATTTAATTGTGTTTAGCTTAATAGCAGAATGCAATAAAGAAGAAGTTGAAAAAATAATGCAGCATGAGGAGAAGGAGGAGAAAAATAAACTATGCAAGAATGGAGAAAAAGTCAAAAGAGGACATGGGGGGAAATGACACCAGCAACACAGATTGTGAAACACAACGATCGCTTGGGAAAAGGTCAACTGAGTGGCTGATTTTTTCATAATGTCAACATATTAAAAATGTATGTTACATGTTCCAGTCTCGCAAATTTTAAAGTGACATTTCAGATGTGTATCCTGTGTTTATTTTGTTAAGAGTATATTACAGCTCATATTGACTCTCAGACCAATCAGGATTTTAAGCTTGTGTCAAGGAAAACAAAGTTGTCTTTGTCAACTTCATTCACTCTTCAAGTTCAGCCTACTTTATCTGTCTTTTTGTGCTGACAAATACATTTCCCTTAACTTACATTCACCATTAAATTAAACCCGTCACAAGGTCACAAAGAAGGAAAGCTACTGTGTTAGTGGTTGATTTGAGGGCTGCAGTAGTTCACTAACTAGCCCAGCAAGTAGTCGGCATGTCACCGAGCTTCTGGCACTGCCTATTTCACAACCACATTCGGATAAACTCTGCTCTGCCACTTTCTGGTGTGACCTGATACAGTGCATGTAGGTTAATTGGCATATAGGTATGTAGAGGTCACTGTTGATTGGCTTCAGTGTGTGTCATGTCTGTCTTGAGCTTGCAACTATGTTCAGAGTTGTGCAAGGTTCCAGGATATGAATCCTTGCACCCTTTGCAAGTTTGTGATGTCAGCTTGAGCATTTGGACAGTTACAGTATACTCGTACCCGCTCTCATATTGTCTTGTGCTTCTAGAAACTGCTTCATACACTTTGCAGAATTATTTAACATTGTTTATTTTTAATAGTTGAAAAATCTTCGGCATATTTAAAAAAGAACATGACCTCGTTAAATGCTGCCATTTCAAAATCTCCCCCACAGGAAAAACAACAATGGGATTAGTTTTCAAGGTCCTTTAGCTAGCTGAATCAGTGGCTGACTGTAAAAGCCAGAGGTACATAACCTACAGATTTCATTCAATAATCACTGAGAGGTTAATACCTGCTGTGACCTGCTTGGAATGAAAATTGTCTTCCAGTTTGAGCTTACACCAATAATCTCAAACTGTACCTACTGATTAATTAATGATTTCTTGAATATATTATGCTATATTAATATGCAACATATATATAATACATATGTCGCATGTTATTGACCAACCTTGTGTGTACAGGAGGACTGATCTAGAACTTTGAGGGTCACCCCGGGTCGTGACATTTGACTGAGGGCCAGTCAATAAGCCCTTGTTATGACCTCTGACCCTTTGCTAAATGACTATATACATAACATAAATGATTCTGCATCTTTCTCTTATGTCAGGCCAATTCACAGAGATTGTGACAATAGCGGAATGGTGTTTCATCCCTGAAATCTAACTCAGACAGATGGTGCTGATTTCATTATAATCTTAAAGGTCAGGGGAGGGAGGAGAGGAGAAGAGGGGAGGTCATGATGGAAGAGAAGAGAAAAAAGAGGAAACATGAGAAGATATACTCGGGCTAGTTTGTTCTGCCTTCCACTCTACTCCAACTGTCATCTTTCTTTAGTATGGATTGTCTCTTGCTTTCTGTTATGTTACAGCCTCTTTTCTGCCTTTCTTCCTCCATCATTATCTCTCACCATTTCATCTCACACTACCCCCCCCCAAACACACACACACACACACACACTCTCTCTCGCCTCTGCCTTGGAAAGAGACGATCCAGAAATAAGGTCATAAATAAGAAATCAACGGCCTTTTCTGTCCCACCACATTACAGGTTTTTGATGTATGCTTTCTGCAGTAGTATTACTCACCAGCCTCAAATCAATGCTCTAATCTCCCTCCCTGCCAGATTGATTTCAGTGGCAGTGACAACAGCGCAGAGAGGTGCAGAACAGATCTGCACACTGTAGGCCAATTTCCCAAATACTGGCAAATTAGAGTATTATTGGTTTCAGGTGCTTAGGTAGATTAAGTAAGATGCCAAATAGGCACAGAGGTGTGAAGGCATAATATATCTGATTTCATATTTTGGTACGTCTTTAGATCTCTTTAAACTGACTGGTCCATCCTTAAAAACTCATGTTGTGTGGCCAAATGTAGTTTAAACTGGTAAAATTTGATTTTAAACAATAATCAAGATCCCAAATTTTGTGTTTTAAACCATTTGAAAAAATAATTAGGGTATTAGCGTTAAGCTCAGTAAAAAGCAATGTATTACATCCTCATCTGCTATTGAAGTACTGCATTTTGAGTGCTCTGCTCCTTTGTTTATTGCAATATAATGTTACCTACCCATTATCTCAATTCAGGTGACACATACATTAACTGATTTCGCCGCTCAGAACTAGCTCGTGTGTGTCTCCTTGCACTGAAAAGTTATTTAAGCCAGGCCTGAGCAGCGGTAGGTCCTCCACCTCATATAATTCGTGGCGCAAGTGCCCTGAGAGTTAAAGCTATGAACCCACAGTTAAGGGGTCTCTGCAAGTGCCTTTTGTGCTCATTCAGATATATTGCGCATCAAATGTGTTAAACCTGCGCTTTCTTTTTTGGCCATGGGGGGGCAGCCCAGCACGTTGTATACATTGGCAAATTACAGAAATAAATACAGATTTACCCCAATCTACAAACCTGGGGGAGTATTGTGCTTCATCCTCACCCAGGGAGACCAGGAAAGAAACTTTGGTGTAACAATTGAACAGCAGTTCAAGCGGCCAAAAATGTCTACACATTGACACAATTGGATTCACATAAGCACCAAAATGAAATTAGTAGTTCCCTGGCCAACAGCCGAACTTTAAAGAAATTTCTATTCAATCTCCCTCAAACAGGAACAAAAACATACACTCCTTGGTAACGGCAAAAACTGGATGATTTTACCTGCCACGACTGTATCACCTCTTCACGAAAGCACAAAATAAAATGCTGTTGGTGTGAGAGGCCTTCTGTCATCTCTACCATTGACTTAATTTTTTACAGTAATTACTCCAAGATATTACGAATTCATCTAAAAATGATACATAGATGTTTACGAGCTGCGTGTAGCATCTGTGAATGTGAAAGGTCAAAGTGAGTGCTGTGAATGCTATATCACCTGACCATGTAGTGAGATTGCTGGCAGTCTGCCTTTCACTCTCAGTCCAGTCTTGGCCAGACTGACCTCCAACACAGTCGACCTGTGAGGGCCTACAGAGTGTGTGTGTGTGTGTGTGTGTGTGTGTGTGTGTGTGTGTGTGTGTGTGTGTGTGTGTGTGTTTGCATCTCCGAGTGTGATTTGTGCCACTGAGCGGATGAACCGGGTACTGAGGTTGTCGGCCGAGAGGTTTGCTTAACCCGGAGACAGACTTGAGGCACACTGGCCCGGAATGAAGCAGGTCAGCTGGAGCACAGACACACACACACACAGATAAGAGAGAGCGCGAGTGAAAGAGATGTATGTTATACTGACCTTCACTTTGTCCTCAGTTCTTCGGCTATGGACCAATAAGCCCTACTGTTTTTTACTTTATGTTATGTTTGTTTGTTTGCTGTTTGTTTTGAGGAAAGGCGTGTTTAGCTCATTTTATGCACAAAGGGAAATTAAACATACCTTACATAATGTATAAACAACGGGAAAAAATATAAAGGAATACAGCATAGGACATCAGACATTCAGTAAGACACAAATTTAAGTTGGACTGAAATTTGAATTCTTCTTACTTTTTGTGTGATTAATAAACATTTTTTCGACATGATGTGTTTGCGGAAACAGCATCTAAGCTTCAAGCTTCGGTGTGGGCATTTCCTAAGGCGTAGAGTCACAACTTCAATGGTGCACTATTGACTGGAGAACATTACACTGTGCAGCCTGTGAATTTTAATAGAAGGATTATTTTTTCCCTTTTTGAACAAGTCTCCATGGTTATCAACAATTTAAACTCAATCTACAGGAAGACTTATTATGCTGTTCACTTTGTATTTTACTCAGAAATGGGATGCTAGCCAGCTAGGCTAACCAGCTTTCACTTGCAAAGAGGACACTGGTTGGCCTGGCTTGCCAGCATTAGCAATGATTCCCACCAGAAATGATCTGTTCGCCCCACATTATAGATGGAAGATGTCTAGCTTGCATTAGCTGTTTCGGTAAGGGCTCAAGAAAACTAGTCCTTCAACCTCAGCACTTTGTACATTACCCTCTAATAGAACCCACTATTTTGCTGTCTTACTTACATATATTGATAATGTTCCTTAGCTCTTAGTTGACACGTATTCTGTTGTAAAACTGTACAGAGCACCACAGGGTTAGAAAATAAGATTTTATCTAACATTCTTCTCAACCTACATGCAAAACTGTTTCTTGGGTCTTTCTTGGGTCCGCCATTTACTCTCTTACGCCCCCATGATTCAAACTAATTTTATGCCTGTATTTTTTATTTCACTTCAGCTTTGGACATTTTATTGTGAAAAAGTAACTGGAAACAATCAGCCCCTTCTTATGCAGTAAAGCCATCATTCATTGGTTAATTCAGGTCATGTGAACAGTGGAAATGAAGCACAGGTGAGTCTTATTTATTTTTTATTTTGTTTGAGGAAGTAATTTAAATTCATCAAAAGGTTGCCAATAATTGTGTCAAGCGTACATTTTATATTTGTATTTTTTATTATGTTTTTTTATTAAGTATTCTGATTATACAAAATTGGTTGGTTTGCATTCATTTCCGAAGATATTCTAATTTCTGTACTTAAATTCAAGCACGCCAATAATTTCAATATATATATATATATATATATATATATATATATATATATGTATATATATATATATGTATGTATGTGTATATATATATTCATTCAAAGTGTTTTAGCTCTATTATGCATTGTCAGCTGTGAGACCTTATCTAGACAAGTGTGTGCCTTTCCAAATCATGTTCAATAAATTGAATTTACTACAGGTGGATAAAGATGATCAAGTGAAATGGGAGGCACCAGAGCTAAATATCAAGTGTCATAGCAAAGGGTCTGAATACTTATGTCAATGTGATATTTCAGTTTTTACTTTTTATTCAATTTTCCAAAAGTTCTAAAATTCTGTTTTTTTGCTTTGTCATTTTGGAGTATTGAGTGTAGGTTGATGAGGGAAAAAATGAATTTTAACAATTTTAGCACAAGGATGCAATGTGAAAAAAGTGAAGGAGTCTGAATACTTTCATCAGTGGAGTGTATTTGTAATGTGTATATGAATGTAGCTCAGGTTAAATCAAGCATGTGATGTCCCTTGGTTGATAAAGCTGATTCCAATTATAGTGTGGCACTGAGAAACACAATTTTCTTGCAATTGCAGCAAGGGCTGTATTTCCTGTGAGAGTGATACAGTCTAGGTATGGAATAAGTGGATCAATACATCAATAATCTCAGCACTAAAAGTAGTAGTTGGTTAGCAGACTGAGCTGCAGTGATGTTATACTCAAATAAAAAGCCAAGTCGAAGCCCTGCCAAATCCTCTACCTGGTGAGAGAGAGGCTGAATTAGTGACACTGTTTGAAACAAGCTGACACTTCACTGTGAGGGCAGAGCCAGACAGTGGCTCTCTGTGATTTGGACAGTGCTTTTCAGTATGGCGTGCCAGAACAAGCAGGGATCTCCATAAATGTTTGCTCACACTGCAGCCAAAGGTGTCCCAATGATTTATTTTTTTACCTCACATGGCAGGTGTTGTCAAATCAGTGTGAAACGCAAAAGGTTGCATGGAGTCATGGATTTTTAATTTACAGTGTGGACCACGAAGGTGTGTGGTGCAAAATCAGATATAAGGCCTGCAATGGCATGGGGGGGGCACAACAGGATCTGACTAAATGAATTGCTTCACCCTTCTAAGTACCAATCACAATCCAAAGGCGCATAACTGAAATCTGTTGAAAACAAGCAGGAGAAGCGTAGGCATAAAAATGGACATGATGTGTTTTGTTAGTGTTACTTTGGTACACATTTATTTTGAAAATTGCTGTCAGTTTGGAGGAATGAATTCAAGACAAAAGGGTAAAATATGAGCAGACTTAGGCAGCAATAAAAGCAGAAATACAGAGGCAAAGCTGATATAAAAGCAAAATGACCATATGAAACACACACAAGAATACAACAACACAAAACAAATACAACATTATTTTTTTCTGTTGAAGACAGTTTTAGTAAGGCGTTAAAAGTCTAAATTCAGGTGGACTGTTACATAGTGTTAACTTTAAGTTTGACAACTGCTTATGGGCAAGCACTGAGGGTAGACATTAATGCAGTCCTTCTTTATAACATTTAATTGTCACTGCAATCAGGAAAATAAACTTTACCAGGAAAAAAGCTAGTAATTAGAGCTGGATTCAAGATTATTTTGTTTTTTTTTTATTTCTAAGGTCATGAATGATCTTTCATACTCAACTCTTTTATTTTTTTAAGCCTGGATATGGAGATTTAAGGACCCAGTGTTGGAATGACAGGAAAATTAAATACATGCAGTTTAGTTTGCCTTAGATTTAAATGTCAAAAATGACCAACAGAGGCCAGCTATCTTGAGACATGGGTTGCTATTAATCTATGGAAAAAAGCTTTGAAACTCATCAAGCTCTACATACTTTTACTGTTTACCTGTGTTATTCCCGAGAACCTCATTGCAAAATGTATCATACCCACGAATAATCAAACTTTCTGCTCTTACATTGGAATGACATAACTGCAGTAGTGGAAAAAATACAATACTTAATTCTAATCTCTTTTGGCTGTGTTCCTACAGATGACAGCAGAAGCCATTCTCCGCCTGGTGAATGATCCTGTGCTGCCATTCTACCCTCTGGACATTGCCCTGGATGTACAAAACAAACTCAAAGGTAAAACTAACGATGATAAAGTATGATGGTAGTGATGTTGCTGATGTTAATGTGCAGTGTTAAGGGGGTCTGGTGGTGCAGGGTGCAACAGTTTACTTCCAACCCAGCGTTAAACAGCAGACAGTCGGCAACAAACTGGTTAATGTAGTGGAGCAACTAGCAGCTCAAGAGCCAGACATTTCTGTCAGGGGTTGGGGGGTGAAACCAAAATGGATCCTGAAGAGAGTGAATGTTGGACTTACATTCGCCAGGTCGCCAGAAAAATGACTCTTTAACTTTATTAGGTGATAATAAATTAAACAGATTGTTACAGTGGCATTAACACAAGAAACATAAGCATTAGATGGTCATTCATGGTTGAAAGCGAGCCAACGGTTTTTTACGAGATTAGCTGCCACGTTATATGGAGGTAAAACCATAAATGAACGGACCCAAAAGTGTTGCCAAAAAGTGTGAATGCACAAAACTACAGCAAGTACGGTAGGTTAAAAGTCTTCCAAGTAAGCTCAGGTTTGTTTACATCCTGTGTGATCATCTGACCCCTTCTGTTCTTTGCCCCAGTGAATCTTGCCATGTTCCCAGGCCTCAGACCTTTTTCACAGCAGACATTTGACTTGTCATACAGGTGAAACAAATTTCATTAATGATGGCTCAATTTCATCATGTTTCCCAGTGTAAGCCACGACAGTGAGCCAACATACACAATACCAGGACACTGGAACTAGCTCACCTGAATGGAATGCAGTTGTTTTTAATGTTATCAATTGCACCTGTGCTTCTCCGGCTATGACATACCAAAAATGCAAGCTGTGTAAAAAGGACTTGCTGCGTGGCAAGTACAAACAATAGAACCAGAGGACAGAGCTAAGAATAATAATAATTTAGTTGCAAATACTGTAACTGTAGCTTTCCTTTAAGGCGCAGGAGAGTCCAAAATTTGGAGCACAAAAAGCCCTACAGTTTACTTTGCAGCAATTCAGGATAAAATTGGGTAGAGTGTGCAGCTGTGTGTTCATATGTAGGCTTTGTGTTTAGCTGCTGAGTACAGCTTATAATCGCCATGAGACATAACAACTCGTCGGGCCACTCCATGTGTTTAGACCTACAGTGATGCAGTTGCATATACAGTCAAGTAAATTGAATGATGATGACGGAAGCGTTTTTGATAGGGGTTTGATTCTGCACTGAGCAGCAAACGAAAAGAATCTTGGATTCTAGATAGAACACTGCAGCATGCGCAGCATAGCGTGTGTGTGCTCGGTGGCTGCTGTCGTGGACTTTTATGCAGAGGCATAACTCATCTTCACTGTCCAGCCAGCCAACTTCAGCATCAATCCCTAATACACACTCCAACAAACACGAATACTCGCGCACAGACACAGAGGCACAATGACATGCCGCGCGCGCACACACTTGCGCACGCACGCACGCACGCGCGAACGCACACGCAAACACACACACACACACACACACACACATATAAGGAACCCACGAGTGTGCACATAACTCCCAGACTTTCAAAAAACACTTTTGTGGAATGTTTTTACATGGTTACACACACACACATACATCAGACACACTCTCTCACACACACACACCTTTTCCCTAGACTTTCTCTGCCATAAGAATGATTTAGTATTGATTCATCTGTTGAGATGAACATATCGATTTTTCCTCCTATGATTCCACAGCAAAATGACCTTGATTCCTGCATGTGTAAAATTCAAACGGAGTGTTGAACATCTTTTCTTCTTTCTGCTGTAACCTTGGACCTTCACAACCAGCCTCTCCATTTCTTCTGGTTGCCATTCTCCCATTCCTCTGTTGTCACAATTCTACTTCTCCTTTTTTTCATACTGAAGTGTCCTTGGCTTTTGCTTGTTTCTGCATTGCATTCTGCTCTGTTTAGTCAATTGTGAGAAATTGAAATTGTTACTCTTCACGTGGATTTCTCTCCATGTGATTATTAATATTTTGCGTTCTACAAAATCGTGTGATCACGTGATGCCATCCACACCTGGCAAGTTATACCTGGACAAATATACCAATAAACACCTAAATGAAATGAACTTGTTACGCAAAAGGTCCTAAGGGATAACATGGGATAACATGAAAACTCCATTGATTTGAGCCCGGGGCAGTATGGCTGTGAGGCAACAGCGCTAACTGCTGAACCAACATGCTTCTCGGAGCTACAGAATCACTAGCACAGCAAGACACTTTCATGGATTGTTGTCAGCGGTAATCACTCAGACCTCCTCAAAATCACAACATGACACAAGGATTAAACAGCTGGGTGTCTTCATTAATCATTTAAATATTCTGACTCGTCTCTGGGATCAATCAGTAATTAACTGTCCTCTATCGACCTTATACAGTTTGCCCATTTCTTCGTTTTCTGTTTTTAGTTTTATCTCTTAATTAGTAATTAATACAAATCAAAATGTATTTCTTCCACTCGGTTGTTGATGTTGTTGCTTTGAAAAGCATGTGAATATACCCCATTAACTGAAAGTAACCTTTTTAATTTATTAAATAAAGAAAATATAGCATATAGTCAACATACAGTAATAATGGAAATTTCTGTGCGCAGACATAGACATAGTCTTACATAAGCAGAGGTATATGTCATGTAAAATATCAATCATTCAATAAATCAATAACATCTTCTCTTGAAAGCATATTTGGGAGAATATATATAATAAGCTATGCAAATATTTCAGCTACAGCAGGCCTACAGTGAAATTTGGGGCATCGTGTATATTTTTAGGGGCACCACCTTGGCTAGATGAACTGTAGGTTAGGAGAATGAAATATCAAATAATTTTTAAGCTAAATTAGACATAGATTGTCAATACAGTCACATGTTCAATTCAGGAAAGCTGTCCCCAATGTATGAGTTACACACACAATCAGCCACAACAGGTAACTGGTTTTAATGTTGTGGCTGATTGGTGTAAAGGGATTTACATATTTATAACCCAAAGCATGCAACTTGCATAGTAAGAGGGATGCAGCACTTTAGTCAAGGTCTGAATTGAACCCTGTGTAAATTTACATTGCCAAATATTCAGCAGTTAACATGCTGTACGACCTCTTACGGCCTTCTGAGCCAAAATCAGCTTATTCAGTCACACTCTCAGAGTGTGAAAAGACTCTGTCCTTGAATATTAAGATGACCTTTGAAAGAGGATGCACAACAGAGGCTTTGATACATTTAGCCTGCATGCTGTCTTCACTTGCAAAGTCAGAATAAACAAAATGCAATGATACTTTTGCTATGCACCAAGGAAAACCCACAAGTACAGGAGTTGACAAACAGAGCAAAATTCATGAATAGTTAATCAATTCAGTGTTTAATTTGGTCTTTTCCGGATTAGTCGTGGATTTACAATAAGAAAATGCAGACTGCAGAGAATTCATTCTTCATGCTTAGATAGAATAAATCTATATACCAACGTCTATCAATCATTTACACACTAAGATCAGAGACTGACAGGGATGGAGACAGAGAAATACCCTCCACTACATGTACTGTAGCTCAAATCTCAAAGCTCATTCATTGTACCACTAAGGCAATTGCTCAGTGGCTCAGGTACACTGGTTCTGTCTAAGCGTGTAAGCACCATCCCATTAAAGCCTAGATTGAGTGGTTATGCTTCCCCATCTGAGACTAATAGACAGATTATGACCTGAGAAAGAGAGAGATGACTGATTATGACACCTGCCTGTAGCCTCTGTCCGTTTCTTCATCACTTTGTCCCTTATTGTACTCTGTCTCTATCAATTCAACTCAAATGCACTGTATTGGCATGAAAGCTACAGCTTCTTGGCAACTTTGCACATTAGTGTCGAGTTGAAGAACGGTGCCACAAGTGAGTGTCATTTCATCAAGGCTAAGAGGCCTCATCATCCAGCCAAAACACAAATGACATAGCATGGAGGTATAATTCAGCATGAAGCAGAATTATACCACCAGTTAGCAACATGATATAATAGAACTTAATCAGTGTTTCTGTGGGATCTGTGCTCTGATTATCTAGATTACTGGTCTACAGTATGACGATCAAAGTATTTTATTATTCTCAGACATGACTCCACCTGATTCCTCACTCCACTGTCTCCCACTGGCTTCCAAAACTCAATGTGAACCACCTATTTTGGCAAATAAGGTGGGTAAGATCACAACAGCTTCAATCTTTTAGTTGCACTATATTCTAGTTCATTCCACAGGCCCAGAATTTACAAGAATACAACTACTGGTTGACCATCCTTAATTCCTTCAGCCAAACATTGTGTTCATGCTAAGCAATTTCTTGTTGTCCTAACCAATCAGTAGTGAGGAATGTGTCCGGCTGATTTTGGTCGACATGAGAGCTGCGGTAATGGTTGCTAGAAGCAGTTGAAGTTTTTTTTCTGGACAATCAAATAACTTTTAGTTGTTGTTTTTCAAGTCAACTTAATAACCTGTGCTGCAGCATTGATTTCATGCAGACTTGTCTCTTTTTTTGCTGCCATGGATGTAGGCTGGTAGATAGCTACAGGAAGATGACATTGACGGTTTTGAACAACAACAGACCTGTTTGAATCACTGAACACATTGGACATGTGGGCGGTGATTCGGAGGTCTGGAACCACGTTAGAGACAACGTGTCCCCTGATCCACTCCAAGAAAATGCAACGGTTAGTGTATTTTATGTAATAAAAATCAAAATGCTTTAGCCACTTTACCCAATATATTATACTGTATTTTCATAATAGGGGTTAAAACATGTAAAGAAGGATAAGTAAAAGATTATATAAAAAAGCATCCACCAGTACCCACACTCAACAATGTGTTTTGCTTCATGTTACTCCACTTGGATGTTTGAGCTTCACTTGGCAGAATGATGTGTTTGATATTAGAAGGCTGTTTTCACATTTGTATACTGAAGGGGGAAAGTTTTGCTGTGCTGTCCTTAAATCTCAGTTTAAGAAGTGAATGTACAAGCATGATTTTGTGGCATCGTTGTGGAGATTTTGCTGATTATTGGTCAACTCATCAGAAAAACTCAACTCATGGAGAAAGAAACTATTTATTGAAGCCCGGCCAAGAAGAATGGAAAAATTACCAATACAAGTTTATGTGCATGATGCCATCTCCATTTCAATGCTCACTTCCCTGTGCTCTGTCTTTTAACCCCTAGCATATTGTACCACAAATACTTTACGCCCAGAAATGGTCAAACTCAATGCCTCCACAGTATGTGGACTTAGTGTATTGGTTCGCTATTCTATAAACAGGGAAATGTTCTTACCCTTGTGAGTTCAGATCACGTTGCATGTAGCCTTCAGTATAACATCAGCGCATCCTGGTCTGCATCCTAACGCAGCCCGTTATCTGGCTGTGCCCACGGATTCTAGCTGACCCCAATCTGTGGCTTCTAGGGAGGCAAAAACAGCCATCTCCTTTGACTTTGGCTACTACAGCAACGCTGCTTCACTTTTATCAGAATGGCTCTGCTTTCCCCAAATAACCTCAGACAGCTGCCCAGCATCTCAAGGAGAGAAGAAAGTGTGCCTTTCAGAAAGATTTACTGCTGCTCTGCCTGAGACCTCAAGGCCCACACTTGACTTGCGTAACTCAATAGAAAATTCCATAACAATCATAACTAGTCTGGAAGCCAATGGTGGTCCAAATACATCATGGTCCAGTAGTTAAACTTTTGAAAAGAAAAATATTAAATTTTAAAATATTAAATTAAAATATTAAAATATTGCATATTCATACATTCTAGGTTATCAATGAAGGAAAAGGAGTTGAACTTTCTTGTGAGAAGAACTCCCCTACAAGTGGGACTTCAAAACTGTGCCCAAATTGACAATAAAATGTTGGGACATTGGCAAAAAAGCAACAAAAGATAAAATAATACATTTAAGAAATGCAGTGTGTGTGCAACAGTGTAGGCTACAAGTAAAAAAGGTCTTAATCTTTCTTGTGAAAAACAGAGTTTGGTTGACAAAATTATCTCCCCACAAGGTCCATTACAAGCTTTTCTGGAGGATACAATCATATCACACTATGCTCCTCAGCAGACGAAATTTGCTCTTGGCATTGTAGATGTTTTTTTTCCTAGCACTTCAACTTTACTTCTCAACCGTGTTGGCATAAAACTTTAAATTGAATCTGCAATTGCATGACCACTCTACAAACTCCATCTGCTGAGGAAGATAGTGAAATATGATCAAAACCTTCAGAACAGCTTCTAATGGACCTTGCAGTAAGATTATTTTGTGAGCTGCTGTTTACAAGATTAAGATCAAATGAACTCATCTACAGTCTGAGTGCGCTCACAGGATACTACATCAGTGTTTTATGTTTACACACCATTTTAAGGCCAGGATTTTGTTTTCTTAACATTTGGTGACATGTTAGTGCAGAGTTGGGACATTTGTAGCAATACCTCAGGGCAAATATGTACCAATGCATTGAGATTTGTATAATGTAAGCATTGTGAATGAAGTATGTATATACTGTAAACAGAGGCCAAAGTCAAGCAAGTAAACATTCATTTCCTGTGGGTTAAAACTATAGAATGAGATGCTTAGGTTGCTTTATTACCAGCTGCAATAGCGTAGTTGGTATCGTATTCACTTTGTGAGTCTGTTTGTGTGTATATGTGTGTATGTGTATTTGTGTGTGTGTGTGTGTGTGTGTGTGTGTGTGTGTGTGTGTGTGTGTGTGTGTGTGTGTGTGTGTGTGTGTGTGTGTGTGGTAGTTTTGAGTACTTTGACAAGTGTCTGTCTGTCTGTACATCTGTCAGTCTATCTGTCTGTCTGTCTGTCTTTTTGTCTGTTTCTCTGTGTTTTTGTCTGTCTGTCTGTTTGTCCGTCTGTCTGTGGACAGATTTTGTCACTGCAATAGTGTCACAACCGTGCAAGATGCAGTCACAAGACTTTAGAGGTGTGGCCCAACCCATGGGTCCCAGGAACGTCAACATGTTGACAGCCGTCGTGGCTGGTGTGATACCATCACAAGATCGTCCGTAGTTTTACCTAATGTCGTAGAGTGGACGAATGATTGAAACTGCGAAACATTGATACTCAACTTAAAATAAATGTGGGAAAAGGGTGTAAAGTGTTGGGCCAATGGCACCAAACCTACTTCCAACCCCCCAGCAACCTTGCTGGGACTACACCCATCACCTGCCAAAGCATTCAAAACCAAGCTGTCGTGGCTGGTATTAAGATTAAATAAATCTCTTGAG
This sequence comes from Xiphias gladius, assembly GCF_016859285.1. Taxonomy (NCBI): domain Eukaryota; kingdom Metazoa; phylum Chordata; class Actinopteri; order Istiophoriformes; family Xiphiidae; genus Xiphias; species Xiphias gladius. Next base: position 27,368,625 of record NC_053405.1, on the reverse strand, counting down.
TTGTGTAATTTTAACAAAAGATGTGAATGGGACCAGATTAGTGGGGTTCTCATTTCTGGATTTATGAATAGGTCACCTTCTCTCCTATCTATACCTCTAGTCTTCAATCTAATTATCCAGCAAAATGTGGTTCTTTGGCTTTGCCACTGAGACATACCTAACTAAAACTCCAAAATGTACATCCGAAGTCGGTTTTAAATGACAACTATGTGTAAGAAATAATCCATTCATATGGGGCCATACATTTACTTTGATTCCCTGAGTGTATATTAGTAATTCCTGGCACTGACAATAGCCTATTCTAGTGCTGTTGAGGGCACTAGAATAGGTTATGAAATGAGGTCACTAGGGAGCTAGCTTTATTACCTCCGCGATGGAGGTCATGTTTTCACCTTTGTCTGTTTGTTGGTTTGTTGTTTATTTGTCTGCAGGATTATGTAAAAACTACAGATTTGCAGCAAACTTGGAGGAGGATTGGGGCATGGGCCAGGGAAGAACCCATAAAATTTTGGTGCAGATCCAGGAATTATTTATCACTTTCCTAAACATTGTAAGATAGGGCATTTTTCGAATTTCACGTCAATATTTGACCTTGGCAGAGGTATGCGCTCTACTGAGTGCCATTCTAGTTGTAATTGCATCTTCTTTTTAATACACAATTAGACATCATGTCTCAACACTTCATCCCCAAGTGTAATTTTCCTTATGCTTACATTTTGTTTTACTATGTTCATAAGCTGTGTATAATCAGAAAGAGACTTCTTGTGACAGATTTTGGGTTCTTTATTGTGGTTATTAAATTGGTATTAAATTTAATTCCAGGTGGCATTATAAATGTCTTAAAGTTATAAATTTGACTTTGTGAAACGTGCAGATACTCTCAATGCTTTATACCAAGCAGCTTCTGTTCAACCAGAAACAGGTGGGAGAGGGCTCTTATCTCCGCTGGTTAAAAATACAGAGGCACCAGATGGAGAAAAAGAAGAGGAGGAGGAATAGGACAGTGAAATAGATCCTTTTTGATGTGTGTGTGTGGTAATAGATAGTGAGACATGATAAATAATTCCTGTGGTGTGTTACGATTGCATGTGGTTTAGTTAATGGCAGTGGTTGCAGGGTAAAAAGCTGACATGCAGATAGAATTTGAACACCTTATAATTTGAATCAAAATAATAGGACAAAAAAGTGAGCGGATGTAGGATGGGCCACTGATTCTGGGAGTATCGTTCAGTACTGAAAAAGCACCATTTCACAGTTTTCTTCCAATTTTCCTAGAATAGAAACAGAGTTTGGGATACTAGATAATTTAACAATAAAAAGGGTTTAAAGCTGCATTAATCAATATTTTTATATGAAGAATAGATCAGCTTTTTATATGTAATGTGAAAGGAGTCACTCATAGTGACGGTCCCACTGAGAATTATAACCTGACTCTGCAGTTCTCCTCAGTTCTACAGAAT